>NC_081554.1:75060134-75242634 GCF_963082655.1 Stomoxys calcitrans | reverse complement strand
TTTGGTGCGATTGGAAGGGTGTGGTATATTTTGAGCTGCTTCCAAGGAACCAATCGATTAATTCGGATGTTTACTGTCAACAATTGGACAAATTGAATACAGCCATCAAGGAGAAGCGACCAGAATTGGTCAATCGTAAAGGTGTCATATTCCACCAGGACAACGCTAGACCGCACACATCTTTGGTCACTCGCTAAAAACTTGGCTTGAGTGAGCTTGGCTGGGAACTTTTGATGCATCCACCATATAGCCCTGACCTTGCACCATCAGACTACCATTTATTTCGATCTTTGCAGAACTCCTTAAATGGTAAAACTTTCGGCAATGATGAGACTATAAAATCGCACTTGGTTCAGTTTTTTGCAGATCAAGGCAAGAAGTTCTATGAGCGTGGAATACTAAAATTGCCAGGAAGATGGCAAAAGGTTATCGAACAAAATGGCAATTATATATTTGATTAAATTTCATTTTAAGTTTTATTAAAAATGCATTTACTTTCTTTTAAAAAATCCGCAATTACTTTTTGGGCAACCCAATAGTTGACTAGAGACTAGTTCACCCGAAGCAAAATCCCCACTTCCACTTCCACTTCGAGTGCCATCCTCATGCACCACATCGTAACCCCAACAAGTAAAAACGCTTCAAGTTGTTAAGGCTCGGCCGAATCTTTTATACCCTCTATCATCTTGGTGTGCCAAATGTTGTACGCACCTTACCCTCCTCAAAAAACTTTACTATTTAGATATGACAATGACATGTCCAAAAATAATCTTAAAATATTTTATTTATTTTTTACAAATGCTGACAGACAACAACAAAAAAAAACTATTCGTCTTGATAGTAAGATATTTGGTTTATTATTTTGTAAATTAGTGTCGAAACAAATATTTTTTCACTCGATTGCAATGTGTGGTCTTGAAAAATCAGTGCATCGCACTGCATGCCGTGCATCTTAAGTATTCCGTTCGCATAGTTGCACGAGACAATGTTGACTCGTTTTTTTTTTTTTTTTTGGGTTATCCAGTTGGTCTTAGCATGCTGCGATTTTCCGAATTCTCATCTAACATAAAATTAACTTGTATAGATTTCAATGTTGATTTTAGTGCTTTAGCAGTTGAATCAGTTGCTACCATCATTGAGTTGTGTTGAGCATGAAAAGTGTTAACATTATGCCATGTGGCAGACCCATGGGTGTTGTCGGCATCATCATGTTAAATCTTGTGTCTGACACCCACGACTTTTATATTAGTGGATGGAACTTGCAAATAAATACAAGTAAAAAGGCGAAAAGTTCGGCCGGGCCGACCATTGGATACCCACCACCTCGGGTATATAAGTAAACCACCTTTCGTCATAATCCAGTGAAAAATACATAATTTATGCCGAGGGGTGCTGTATTAGGTTATAAGCCAATTCAGACCACATTTGAGACGCATGTTGAAGATAATGGGAGAAGCCGTTGTACAAAATGTCAGCTAAATCGGACAATAATTACGTCCTCTAGTGGGTTTTTTATGGCAGCTGTATCAGGTTATGGACCGATTTTAACCATATTTAGCACAGTTGTTGAAAGTCATAAGGAAACATGTCACGCAAAAGTTCAGGCAAATCGGATAGGAATTGCGCCCTCTGGAGGCTCAAGGAGTCAAGACCCCAGATCGGTTTATATGAAAGCTATATCAGATTATGGGCCGATTTCATCTTTACAAAGCACAGTTGTTAGAAATCACAACAAAACAAGTCATGCAAAATTTCAGTCAAATCAGTTAAAAAATGCGCCCTGTAGTGGCTCAAGAAAACGGGACTCAAGATTGGTTTATATGACAGCTATATCAGGTTATTGAAAGGTTGTTGGAAGTCATAAAAAAACAATTCTTGCAAAATTTCAGCCAATTCGGATAAGAATTGCGCCCTCTAGTGACTCAAGAAGTCAAAATCCAAGATCGGTTTATATGGCTGCTGTATCAAAACATGGACCGACCGGTGCGTACTTTCGACAGACGGACGGACATGGCTAGAAGGACTTAAAATGTCATGCAAATGCAAATGAACACTCCACTAAGGAACAGGTGCAAACTCCTCACATATCAATGAGTGCAGTCGATTAAAGTTTAAGCTCAATGCTAAGGGGCCTCCTTTTTATAGCCAAGTCCGAATGGCTTGCCGCAGGGCGACACCTCGTTTGGAGAGAAGATTTATATGGCATAGAACCTCACAAATGTTACCAACATTGGGAGGAGAAAACCACTGCTGACATTTTGTTCTGATGGTCTCGCCAGAATTCGAACCCAGGCGTTCAGTGTCATAGGTGGACATGCTAACCTCTGCGCTACAATGGCCTCCGTAAAATGTCATGACGATCAGGAATATAAATATACTTTATGGGGTCTAAGACGAATATTTCGAGGTATTACATACGGAATGAAGCAATAAGTAAACCCACATCCTACGATAAAGGGTAAAATAGTTGAAGGCCATAATTTTAGTCTACATACCAAAGTTCTGTCCAACCAGCAAAAATTAAAGCTTCTAGAAGCCGAATAAGGATGATCGAGAGACCGGTTTACATGGGAGCTATATCAGATTGTAGACTGATTTGGACCGTATTTAGCACAATTGTTAAAAGTCGTAACAGAACGCGGCATGCAAAATTTCAGCCAAATTTCGGACAAAAATTGCGACATGTAAGAACTCAAGATGACCTGGGAGATTTGCAATATTAGGAAAGAGAACCACAGACTTTATAACAGCGAATGTCGTCAAAAAGCGAAAGTATATTGGGATGTGTATTACGCACAGCTTAAGGAATATAATAAAATTACCAGAGCGCAAAACGTGCTTCCTGGAAGCTTTTCTGCGAACAGGTCGATAGCGTTAATGAAGCCGCCAAGATGGAAAATTTCTTTCAAAAACCCAAGTCCAAACTGAAAGGTAAGTAGACGACATGGGAGTGAGAACAAAGACAACGGAGGACATGTTGAGGATTTTGATGAAAGCCCACAGAATACAACGGGACTCACCGAGACACCAGAATCGCATGTCCCATGTCCGGTAGGGTCGTTACAGAATTTATGGTGAAGGAATCCTTGAGGGGCTTTAGAACAATTAAGTCTCCCAGGCCTGATGGAATATTTCCGTCGTTACTACAGATAGAGGCAGACTCTGGCACCCCATCTGGCCAATATATTCACAGCGTGCCTAGGACTTGCATATACTTCGAAAGCCTGGTATGAGGCAAGGGTGTTATTTTTACCCAAGCCCGGCTAGGAAAGTTATGCTACACCAAAGGCCTACAGACCTATAAGCCTAACGTCCTTTCTACTCAAAACCATGGAAGGTATTGAGGACAACATGATTAAGAGTAGGACATCCAGCGAACTGCTCAAATACAAACAGCATGCACATGTCAAGGGAAGGTCGGTGGAGACTGACTGCAGACTGAGGATGGATGTAAACCCGTCTGCTACGCAGACCATGTTATAATACTTCTAAGAAGTAAGGATCAGAACCAGCTATGCAGAAGGTTCGATAGGGTCTTGCATATGTCATATGACTAGGCCAAACCCAGAGGTATCAATGTTAACCCAGAGAAGACCGCAATATGCCTGTTTACGAAGAAGACGAAGGTGGGTCAATTAAATGCACCACGTTTCCTAAATAAAACGATTTCGATATCTGACAAGGTCAAATACTTACGAGTGATCTTGGACTAGAAACTGAATTGGAAGTGTCACATTCAAGAGGCTCACAGATGTTCGGCACTATGTAGGGCCGTAGGCTCGAAATGGGGCCTGAATCCGAAAATAGTTCACTGGCTCTACAGGAGCGTGATTAGACCAATACTTACTTACACCTCAGTAGTTTGGTGGACTGCTATGGAGACCATACAACAGGTTCAGAAAACATGTTGTCTTGGCATAGACGGAGCAATGAGAACCACGCCTACTAGGGCACTGGAGACTTTTCTAGATATCCGACCCATTGACATGCAGATTAAGTGTGAGGCAGCCACTGCGGCTAAGAGACTTAAGGCAATGGGAGAATGGATTGAGGATGGAAGCAGCTCATACCAACGCGGTGTAATCGCGGCATACTAAGAAGGCTCCCAGATGTTGGGCACAATGTAGACTGGTTGTAGACTCGAAATGAAGCCTGAATCCGAAGATAGTTCACTGGCTCTACAGGAGCGTGATTAGACCAATGCTTACTTACGCCTCAGTAGTTTGGTGGACTGCGATGGAGAAAAAGGTGCAACATAAGGACCATACAACAGGTTCAGAGAACATGTTGTCTTGGCATAGGCGAAGCGATGAGGCCCACTCCTACTAGGGCAATGAAAACCATTCTAGATATTCGACCCATAGACATACAGATTAAGCGTGAGGCAACCATTGCGACTATGGGACGTAAGACGATGGGAGATTGGATAGAGGATAGGAGCAGCTCATACCACCGCGGTATAATCGCGGCGTACTAAGAAGGTTCACAGATGTTGGGCACAATGTAGCTGGTCGTAGACTCAAAACGAAGCCTGAATCCGAGGATAGTCTACTGGTTCTACAGGAGCGTGATTAGACTAATGCTTACTTACGCCTCAGTAGTTTGGTGGACTGCTATGGAGACCATACAACAAGTTCAGAGAACATGTTATCTTTGCATAGGCGGAGCGATGAGGCCCACTCCTACTAGGGCAATGGAAACCATTCTAGATATCCGACCCATAGACATACAGATTAAGCGTGAGGCAACCATTGCGACTATGGAACGTAAGACGATGGCAGATTGGATAAAGGATAGGAGCAGGTCATACCATCGCAGTATAATCGAGGCGACGATAGGAAACCTGGAAAGAATGGAAGAAGTTTCCGATCAGATACCTGATACGACACTTGTGGTCGAGTGCGAGGCACTCTTGCCAGCGACACATTCTTGGATTGACGGAATCCTAGTATTACCATCTGGAAGATCATGTTACACGGATGGATCAAAGCTAGAGGACAGAGGGGGCCTTAGGGTCTACAATTAGAACCCAGCGACTGAGATCTGTTTTAGACTGCCTGACCATAATATGATCTTGCAGGCGGAGATCCGGATGATCACGGAATACGTGAGGTGGTGTGGTGTTAACGCTAAGACGTCAAATGTGAACATCTTTGTGGACAGTAAATAGGCCATAAGGGCAATAACAACCAGGACGGTAAGATCACGAACAGTATTGGAATGTTATAGGGAAATTAAAACCTTCTCTAAGGATGGCACGATCCGCATCGTTTGGTTGCCGGATTATAGTGGAGTAACTGGGAATGAGAAAGCCGACGATTTGGCAGTGAAGGCCAGGGGACTGCCGACAATAAACTTGCTTAACCCGTAGCCTTTCGAGTTGACGCAGTCCGGGTTAAGGGCGTGGGCGGCGAATGCCACATGCAACATAACCTAAGGACTCAGGAAGTAAAATCGGGACATTGGTTTATATGGGAACTATATCAGGCTATGAACCGATCTGGACCGTACTTGGTACAGTTGTTAAAAGTCATAACAAAACGTAAAAATCTTAGACGATCTTGCCATGTCCGTCCGCCTGTCTGTTGAAATCATGCTACTGTCTTTAAAAATAGAGATATTGAGCCGAAACTTGGAGCAGATTATTTTTTTGTCCAAAGGCAAGTTGCGTTCGAAGATGGGCTATTTGGGACTTTATCTTGATGTAGCCCCAAATATATACAGATCCGCTGATTAAAGATCTTAGGCCTATTTAAGTTACATTTATCCGATTTCGCTGAATTTTAGGACAGTGAGTTGTGTTAGGATCCTTGACATCCCTGTTCAATACGGCCCAAATCGGTTCAGATTTGGGTTTAGCTGTAATATATACCGATCTCTCGGTTTATAGCCTTGGGCCCACAATAGGCGCATTTATTGTCCGATTTCACAGAAATTTGGTACAGCGTGTACTCATAAAAGTATGATTTATTGACCGATTTTGCTGAAATTGACTTTTGTACAGGGTATGGTTAAGATCGGTCCACATTTGGATATACCTGCCATATATACCGATCTCCTGATTTGAAGTTTTAGGCCTATAAAAGGTGATATGTTATTAAAAAATTTCACTGAAATTTAGCCCAATGCGTTCTGTTAGACCCTTCAACATGTGTACCTAGTATGGCCAAGATCGGGCAATATTTGGATATAGCTGTCCTTACGTCCAAAAAGGTTTTTATATCCTCCACCATAGGATGGGGGTATACCAATTTCGTCATTCTATATATGCCCCATAGAGCATATATATTCTTGATCGTCATGACATTTTAGGTTGAACTAGCCATGTCCGTCCGTCTGTCTGTCGAAAGCACGCTTACTTTCGAAGGAGTAAAGCTAGCCGCTTGAAACTTTGCACAAATACTTTTTATTTGTGTAGGTCGGTTGGGATTGTAAATGGGCTATATCAGTCCACGTTTTAATATAGCTGCCATATAAACCGATCTGGGATTTTGAGTTCTTGAGCCGCTAGAGGGCGCAATTCTTATCCGATCAGAATGAAATTTTGCACGAGGTATTTCTTTATGACTTCCTACAACTGTGCTGAGTATAGTTCAAATCGGTCCATAACCTGATATAGCTGCCATATAAACCGATCTGGGGTCTTGACTTCTTGACCCACTAGAGAGCGCAATTCTTATCCGATTTGGCTGAAATTTTGCAAGAAGTGTTTTGTTAAGACTTCCAACAGTTGCGTCAAAATATTTTAATTGGTTCATAACCTCATATAGCTGTCATAGAAACCGATCTGGGATCTTCAATTCTTGAGCCTCTAGAAGGGGCCTTTTCTATCCGATTTGGCTGACATTTTGCAAGAAGTATTTTGTTATGACTTCCAACAGTTATGCCTCATATAGCTGCCAAATAAACCGATCATGGACCTTGACTTCTTGGGTCACTAGAGGGCGCACCTGAATTGGCTGTAATTTTGCGCGTGTTGTTTTGTTATAGTTTTCAACAACTGTGCTAAGTATGGTTCAAATCGGTTCATAGCCTGGTATAGCTGCCATATAAACTGATCTGGGATCTTGACTTCTTGAACCCCTGGAGGGCGCAATTCTCATTCGATTTGGCTGAAATTTTGCATGAGGTGTTTTATCAACTAAGAACTTTTGTTCAACTGCTTCTCCCATAATCTTAAGCATACGTGTTCAATATGGTCTAAATCGATCAATAGCTTGGTACAGCACCCATATAAACCGATCTCCCGATTTTGCTTCTTAAGCCCCAACAAGGCCCAATTCTTATCCGAATGGACTGAAATATTTATTTCTTTTTATCCACGGTGGAGGGTATATAAGATTCGGCCTAGCCGATCTTAGCACGTTCTTATTGGCTTTTATTTCAACTTGACATAACTACTGCATATTTTCATAATAATAGTTTTTAAAAGTCTCCACAGTGTATTCAATTTTTACACAATTTCTTGGGAAATGGATTTCTGTTGATGGATTCAAACAAAAAATTTTCTCTGGGTAACTTAATGTTTGTGGCATAGATTTATTTATTAGGAATTACCAGCATTTTGTTATACTTTTAATGTGAAGGCAACGAGCTTTTTGTATGGAATATCAGATTATTTCAACAGAAATTCTTATTTTACAACTGAACAAAGTGTCACATTATAAATGCATTTGAGGCACGCGTGCCTACAACGTTTGTGAGCGTAAAGCCACAAGTTTGATAAATTTATGAAAATTTCATTTTAATATTTCTTTGAAAAATTATTTTAGTTTTGTGAGCATTTTGTTACGCACCTGTGATTAATACCAACTGATAACTCAAAGCAGTCACATTGACAGACTGGCGAAGGCTGAAACGGTCACATAAGCCAGTTACATGACCTTATAGTTGCCCAATGAATGTATTTACGGCTTTGTCTGTCCATCATAATTTTATGTTCTGGCCTCGTGTACATTTTTAAGACAAAAATCATGGTTTCGTTTTCTATGCATTGAATGTCACGTGCTAGGTGTTGAACACATTGTAATAATTTCTGAATGAGTGTTGAATATGAGTTTATTTTCCGGGAAACAGTTTCAAATTAATGCTTATTTAAGAACGTGTCGGTCTATAAGGGATTGTGGTGTGTGATAACTTGTTATGCTTTTAACTACATTTAATTTTATTATAGTTTTTATTAATGTGACAAAGTTGCAGGTTATGGGTCATATATCGCCGATGCGTTTTATGTGATCCTTCTAAAGGGTGATTTTTTTGAGGTTAGGATTTTCATGCATTAGTATTTGACAGATCACGTGGGATTTCAGACATGGTGTCAAAGAGAAAGATGCTCAGTATGCTTTGACATTTCATCATGAATAGACTTACTAACGAGCAACGCTTGCAAATCATTGAATTTTATTACCAAAATCAGTGTTCGGTTCGAAATGTGTTCAAATTTTGACAAATTTTGTTCAGCGATGAGGCTCATTTCTGGTTGAATGGCTACGTAAATAAGCAAAATTGCCGCATTTGGAGTGAAGAGCAACCAGAAGCCGTTCAAGAACTGCCCATGCATCCCGAAAAATGCACTGTTTGGTGTGGTTTGTACGCTGGTGGAATCATTGGACCGTATTTTTTCAAAGATGCTGTTGGACGCAACTTTACGGTGAATGAACACATTTCGAACCGAACACTGATTTTGGTAATAAAATTCAATGATTTGCAAGCGTTGCTCGTTAGTAAGTCTATTCATGATGAAATGTCAAAGCATACTGAGCATCTTTCTTTTTGACACCATGTCTGAAATCCCACGTGATCTGTCAAATACTAATGCATGAAAATCCTAACCTCAAAAAAATCACCCTTTATTATAGAAAAAGTGGATGTAGACCATTTTTCGCTCAAAAAAAAAAAACAAGTAAAAAGGCATTAAGTTTGGCCGGACCAAACTTTTGATACCCACCACCTCGGTTATACAGGGTGGCTGATGAATATTGCTACAATGATGAATATTGCTACATTTTTTTTTCGGTGTATGGAATACATTTTTCTTTTATTCATGTTAAATTAAATTATTAAATTAATTATTAAATTATTATTAATTAAATTAATTAATTAATTAATTAAATTAATTATTAAATTATTATTATTAAATAGAAAAAAAGTTATTACATTTTTTTTTGGTAGCGGCTTTCATCAGCCACCCTGTATATGTAAACCACCTATTGTCATAGTCCGGTGAAAAATGCATAATTCATGCCTCCACAACAGCTTTATCAGAATATGGACCGATTTGGAGTAAATTCGATACGGATATTGAGAGGTGTAATAAGTATAACTCACTGTTCAATTTTGTAGAACAAAATATTGGTGTTTTTATACCCACCACCGTAGGATAGGGGGTATATTCATTAAGTCATTCCGTTTGCAACACACCGAAATATCAATTTCCGACCCAACATAGTATATATTTCGGATCGTCGTAAAATTTTAAGACGATGTAATGATGTCCGTGTGTCTGTCCGTCCGTCTGTTGTAATCACTTTAGAGCCTTCAAAAAGGATAGAGATATTGAGCTCAAATATGGCACAGATACTTCTTTTTGATGCACACTACTTAAGTTCTTGAACGGGCCAAATCGGACCATATTTGGATATAGCTGCTATATAGACCGATTTTCCGATAAAGGGTCTAATGCCCATAAATGCTTTATTTCTCAACCGATTTCGCTGAAATTTGGAACAGTGACAATCAGACCCAAATATGGTCCAAATCGGGCTATATTTATATATAGCTGCCATATATACCGATCTGCCGATAAAGGGTGTGAAGCCCATATAAGATTTATTTATTACCCGATTTCGCTGAGTTATTTTAAGTCTCCTGATATCTGACCTAAATATGGATCAAATCGGAGTTTATTTAGGTATAGCTGCCATATAGACCGATCTCCCGATTAAAGGTATGAAGCCCATAAAAGCTTTATTTTTTAACAGATTTCGCTGAAATTTGAAACCTGGGGTTATTTTAAGCGTTCTGATATATGAACTTAATATGGATCAAATCTGACTTTATTTAGATATTGCTGCCATATAGACCGATCTCCAGATAAAGGGTCTAAAGTCGATAAAAGATTTACTTTTTCAACGATTGCTTTGAAATTTGAAACATTGAGTAGTTTTATTCTTCCTAATATAGCAGCCAAATATGGTTCAGATCGTACTATATTTAGATATAGCTGCCATATAGACCGATCTGCCGATAAAGGGTCTGAAGCCCATAAAAGCTTTATTTATTACCCGATTTCGCTGAAACTTGAATCAGAGGTTTATTTTAAGCCTCCTGATATCAGAATTTAATATGGATCAAATCGGATTATATTTAGATATAGCTGCCATATACACCGATCTCCCAATTAAGGGTCTGAAGCCCATAAAAGCTTTAGTTTTTAACCGATTTCGCTGAAATTTGAAATATTGAGTAGTTTTACGCCTCCTAAAATAGGAACCAAATGTGGTTCAGATCGGGCTTTATTTAGATATAGCTGCCATATAGACCGGTCTGCCGATAAAGGGTCTAAAGCCCATAAAAGCTCTATTTATTATCCGATTTCGCTGAAGTTTGAAACAGTGGGTAGTCTTAGATCTCCCGATATCCTTCCCAAATATGGTTCGGATCGGACTATCTTTAGATATAGCTGCCATACAGACCGATATCCCGATAAAGGGTCTGAAGCGAATAAAAGCTTTATTTTTTATCCGATTTCGCAGAAATTTTAAACAGTAAGTAGCCACCAGCCATCCGACCCAAATATGGTAAAGATCAGACTGTATTTGGAAATAGCTGTCGTCTAGACTATTAGACCACTCGAATTTGGGTGCACAAGTTATCCAATTTTCACCGGATTGTGCGGAAGAGGGTTTGCATACATACCCAAGGTGGGTATCCAAAGTTCGGCCCGGCCGAACTTAATGCCTTTTTTACTTTTTGGTAGTCATATCCAAGTATACGACACGGATATCTAAAAACCTAACATAAGCCACTGTGTCAAATTTGAGCGAAATCAGATTATAAATGTTCTTTTTATGGGCCCAAAACTTTAAATCGAGAGATTGGTCCATATGGCAGCTATATCCATATTTGAACCGTTCTGGGCCAAGTCGAAGAGCGAGATAGCGAAGGACCTAACACAACTCACTGCCCCAAATTTCGGCGAAAGCGGACAATAAATACGCCTTTTATGGGCCAAAAACCTTATATCGAGAAATCGGTCTATATGACAGCTTTATCCAAACAGGACCGATCTGTGCCACATTCCAGAATTATGTCGAAGAGCCCAACTTAACCCCCTGTCCCAAATTTCGGCGACATCGGACCATAAATACTCCTTTTATGCGCCCAAAACCTTTAATCGAGTGATCGGTCTGTATAGCGGCTATATCCAAATCTTGACCGATCTGGGCCAAATTGAAGAAGGATGTCGACTGGCCTAACACAACTCACTGTCCCAAATTTCAGCAAAATCGGAAAATAAATGTGGCTTTTATAGGCCAAGACCCTAAATCGGCGGATCGGTCTATATGGGGGCTATATCAAGATATAGTTCGATATAGCCCATCTTCGAACTTAACCTGTTTATGGACAAAAAAAAATTTCATGAGATTTTAAGTCGACCTAGCCATGTCCGTCCGTCTGTCGAAAGCACGCTAACTTTCGAAGGAGTACAGCAAGGCGCTTGAAATTTTTCACAAATACTTCTTATCAACGTAGGTAGGTTAGGATTGTAAATAGGCCAAATCGGTCTATGTTTTGATATATTGTAGCTGCCATATAAAACGATCTTGTATCTAGACCACTTGAACCAATAGAGGGAGCAATTCTCATCCGATTTGACTAAAACTTGACTTGAGCCCCTACCAGGCGCAATTCTTATCCGAATGGACTGTAATATTACCCAATGACTTTTACTACGGTCTTCAACATTCAATTCATGTATGGTCCGAATAGGACTATAATTTGATATAGCTCTAATAGCATAACATTTCTTATCCATTATTTTTTGCCTAAGTAGAGATACTGCGCAAGGAACTCGACAAATGCGATCCATGTTGGAGGGTATATAAAATTCGGCCCGGCCGAACTGAGCATGCTTTTACTGGTTTCACCCTAACACTTTTAAAATCAACTTTTCCTCTGTGCAGAAACAATGATTTGCAAGATGAAATTGATTGATTTACATACTTTACCAAATTGAGTAATTTTAACTACACACCATTTACCCTTGTGCAAATACCAATTCTCATCTTCTTAATCCATACCATTCATAAACTTTTAAAAATTTAATTAAAAAATCGCTTAATTACTTAACAAAGAAACGCCGCACAACACAACAGAAGCTGTGCATCAATAAAGTGACAATTTTAGCACTCAAACAAATCTTTTAGGCATTTCGTCATTCATTCATTCATTTCATAAAACATCCCCCGTGACAAATTTGAATTGAAACTCAGACACATACACACATACAAAAATACCATGTGACAAGAGTAGTTTCCTTCCGGCAAGGACCCACCCGCTGTGATAAATTAAAACAAAATAATTTTAGCATACGCATCGCAAAGCATTATGAATACGTCCGTCCGTCCGTCCGTCTGTGCTCGCAATGTAGCATGGTGTACAATATGTTTTATGGGCAGGTTCAAAAGAGAAGCATACTCATATTAATTTTCATATAAATTGTAAAACAGTGGGTCCAAATGTTGTGCAAAAATTGCAAACACATACAAAAAATATTTATTGACCAAAATCAAGCAACAGCGACTAAGCCGAATATTATACCCTACTAGCTAAACCGGGCCCGCTCCGCTGCGCCTTCTTTAAATCTCTAATATCTTTTTAGGGTATGGAGACTTCGCCCTGAATACGGATATCGAATTCGTGCCATTGTAGCCTATGACGCTCAAGGCGTTCGATTCCTGGCGAGAACATCAAACAAAGCAGTGTTTATCCCCTCTTAATATTGCCTGGTCTCCAATACCTTTCATTTGATGCCCTCATTGTGCCCATCGGACCACTTTCGGATATGGGTGGCGTTGTTGTGATAAAGGGGAGGGTCCGCCTCCACCCGATATCTATAAATTAAGAAAAACTAATTTAAAGAAAATCGGTTCAGCCAAGTATCACATAGTCATAATGGGTATAATGACGTTTATAAAGGGTGGCGTTACCCCCATACTTCGATCTGATTTTGTATGCCAGATTCGAAATCTACTCCCAAATGCCTTTCATTCAAGGCCCAATATGTATGTATGGGGGAGTTTTGGGGTTGGCGCGGCCCGATGGGTACTTAGAGTCAAATTTTAATACCATATTCGTATTCTACTCTCCAATACCTTTCATTTGATACCTATATTGTCCCGATCGATCCACTTTTGATTTTGGGTTGTGTTTTTGGCATAAGGGGGAGGGTCCGTCCCCCTTCCGATAGCGAAAAATTATATAGCCTATATTTCCTTCCAGACCAACCTACACAATATGCGAAAATTTTGCGAAAATCGGTTCTGCCGTTTTTCAGTCTGTACGGAACAAACAGACCCATATATCCGTGATTGGCTAATGTGCCCATTTTGCGCGTTTTTGTGGGGGTGGGGTGACCCCTTATAATTCGACATGAATTTGAATGCCAGATTCATTATCTACTCCCGCATACTTTTCATTTGATACCCATATTGTCCTTATCGCTCTACTTTTGAATGTGGGTGGTGTTTTGGGGTAACGGTGGAGGGTCCGCCCCCTTTCGTTATCAATAAACTGTAAAGCCTATTCCTAATTCGTGACCACATTAGTAATCTACTCCCGAATACCTTTCATTTTTATACCCTCCACCATAAGATGGGGGTATACTAATTTCGTCATTCTGTTTGTAACTACTCGAAATATTCGTCTGAGACCCCATAAAGTATATATATTCTTGATCGTCGCGATATTTTATGTCGATCTAGCCATGTCCGTCCGTCTGTCCGTCCGTCTGTCCGTCCGTCCGTCTGTCTGTCGAAAGCACGCTAACTTCCGAAGGAGTAAAGCTTTTTACGTTTTGGTAATCAATAACTTCCGAAGGAGTAAAGCTAGCCGCTTGAAATTTTGCACAAATACTTCTTATTAGTGTGGGTCGGTTGGTATTGTAAATGGGCCATATCGGTCCATGTTTTGATATAGCTGCCATATAAACCGATCTTGGGTCTTGACTTCTTGAGCCTCTAGAGTGCGCAATTCTTATCCGATTGGAATGAAATTTTGCACGACGTGTTTTGCTATGATATCCAACAACTGTGCCAAGTACCGTTTAAATCGGTCCATAACCTGATATAGCTGCCATATAAACTGATCTTGGGTCTTGACTTCTTGACTTCTTGAGCCTCTAGCGTGCGCAATTCTTATTCGATCAGAATGAAATTTTGCACGACGTGTTTTGTTATGATATCCAACAACTGTGCCAAGTATGGTTTAAATCTATCCATAACCTGATATAGCTGCCATATAAACCGATCTTGGGTCTTGACTTCTTGAGCCTCTAGAGTGCGCAATTCTTATCCGATTTGAATGAATTTTGCACGACGTGTTTTGTTGTTATGTCCAACAACTGTGCCAAGTATGGTTCAAATCGGTCCATAACCTGATATAGCTGCCATATAAACCGATCTTGGGTCTTGACCTCTTGAGCCTCTAGAGGGCGCAATTCTTATCCGATTAGAATGGAATTTCGCACGACGTGTTTTGTTATGATACCCAACAACTGTGCCAAGTATGGTTTAAATCGGTCCATAACCTGATATAGCTGCCATATAAACCGATCTTGGGTCTTGAATTCTTGAGCCTCTAGAGGGCACAATTCTTATCCGATTTGAATGAATTTTTGCACGAAGTATTTCGTTATGATATCCAACAACTGTGCCAAGTATGGTTGAAATCGGTTCATAACCTGATATAGCTGTCATATAAACAGATCTGGGGATTTGACTTCTTGAGCACCTAGAGGACGCAATTCCTATCCGATTTGGCTAAAATTTTGCATGACGTATTTTATTTTTACTTTCAACAACTGTGTCAAATAAGGTTCAAATCGGTTCATAACCTGATATAGCTGCCATATAAACCGATCTGGGATCTTGACTTCTTGACCCCTAGAAGTCGCAATTATTATCCGATATGCCTGAAATTTTGTACGATGGATCCTCTCATGACCATCAACAAACGTGTTTATTATGGTCTGAATCGGTCTATAGCCCGATACAGATCCCATATAAATCGTTCTCTCTATTTTACTTCGTGAGCCCCAATGGGCGCAATTCTTATACGAATTGGCTGAAATTTTACACAGGACCATATCTTGATATCGCTTTAATAGCAGAGCAACTCTTTTCTTATATCCTTTTTTGCCTAAGAAGAGATGCCGGAAAAAGGACTCGACAAATGCGATCCATGGTGGAGGGTATATAAGATTCGGCCCGGCCGAACTTAGCACGCTTTTACTTGTTTTAGCCTCATATTGTCATGATCGTCAAATAAACCTAGCAAACATACAAACAAACAAACACATTTGAATTTTTCATACTTTGGACAGTTCCTATTTATAAACAGAATCAAGGACTGGCAAACTCGGAAAAGATTTGCGCTCTTAGCCGCGCATTTTCTTATGTAGCGTAATCGGCATAGAAAATATAAGCTAAATAAAATAAAAACAAATAACGAGGCATTAAGTTCGGCCGGGCCGATATTTGGGTTCCCACCATCTCGGATATACATATATAACGTTAGGGTAGGTTAGGTTCAAAAGAGGCTGCAGATATTATTCCGCCTCATGCTACTATGGACATACACCTAAGCCAGTAATCGACTTGTTGTGTGCTATAAAACTATAAAGTAACCTCTGAAATGAAAATTTAAAGTTAGTAATTCCGTGCTACTTGCCACTCCCCTAAGTTGGTTCATGTCTGATATTGTGTCTCCACTTAAGTGCGGTATTTGTTAGTCACGAATGTCGGGCAATTACAAAGGAAATGTTCCAACGTCTCATCATCTTCTCCGCATGCCCTACACATCACTTGCGGGACCGATTTTATATAAGTGAGCTCGTAGTCCTGTGTGTCCCGTTATGATACCAATAGCTATACTGACCTCCTCTTGCTTCCTTTCAGTAATAGCCTCGTCTTCTAACGATCTGGATCCCCCATAGGATTTTCGCCGTCCTACGGACCGTTTCGCTGTTCCACAATGTTGCATGCACATTCGTCCCCCACTCCCTTAACTCAGACTGCGTTGACCCGAAAGGCTTCGGGTTAACCAAGTTTATTGACGACAGTCTTCTGTCCTTCACCTTACCAAATTTCAGCGAAATCGATCAAAACCTTAAATTGAGAGATCGGTCTATATTGCAGTTATATCAAAATTCATATCGATCTTAACCATACACGGTGCATGTGTCGAGGGGCCAAATGCAGCTCATTGTGCCTAATTTCAGCGAAATCGGTTAATAGAATCAGCTTTTATGAACCTAAATCTCAAGATCGGTATATATGGCAGCTATATCCGCATCTGGATCGTATTCGACAGGGATGTCGAGGAGCCTAACGCAACTCACAATACCAAATTTCAGTGAAATCGGACATTAAATGCGCCTTTTATGGGCCCAACACCTTAAATCAAGAGACCGGTCCATATGGCATCCATATCTAAATCTGGACCCATCTGAGCCGTAGTGAACAGGGATGTTGAGGAGCCTAACGCAACCCGTTGTCTCAACATTTCAGCGAAATCGGACAATAAAAGTGGCTTTAATGCTGGTGCTCTCGTCAACACAGTTTTTTACCGAAAAATACACCCCAGAAACATCACGGACCTGGCCTAATCCTTGAATTTTTTATGTTACTACACGTATTGATCGAGTTGTCCTGTTACCACGCAGCCCGTGTGATTAAACATCAATTTAATTTTATGGTAATTTAATTTATTTCATAACAAAACACTATTATTTTGCACTCAAACTGTGAGAGTGGGACGTATAACTTCACGAAAACTACAAATATAAACATCATCAGCTGATCCCCTCCAACGAATATACTGGGAAATAGTGGGAACAGATCATCGGTTAGTTCAACTACGTAAAACCGTAACGTAACAACGTATGAACGCAAAAAACGTCGAATTCATCACAATGGATCACACAACATCACCATCACCATCAACCTCTGCTAAGCCTAGGGATTCACTTAGTTTAGCCCCAAAACGCCTGAGGGAGCTGCATGACCCTCTAAGTGAAAACCTTTCTAAAACCCCGAAGCTGGCAAGCTATGAGTCACCAACTCGAATTATAAATATTATTCAAAAAAGGTTTGACAAACAGCACGAAGAAATACAATTTTTGATGGAAAAAATGGAGCAACGTATTCTAAATGAAATGAATAATCGGTTAAGTTACGTTAAACATGACATTATTCAAGAGGTAAAAAACGAGTTAAAAAATGAATTCAAATCAGTCATTGATAAACTGACTACAAAAATCTCTAGTTTTGAAGAGCGAATAGAGAAACTTGAATTGGCAAGTATCGAGAATGCTAACTTAAAATCGGCTGTCAACGATTTAAACTTGCGCCTCTTACAACAAGAGAATTTGATTGTAGCCAACGATGTGCGTATTAATGGTATACCAGAGTATGAAAACGAAAATCTGCCAGTTATTTTTGACAATATATGCAAGTATCTCAATATATCCAATATACACCTTATTTCAATATATCGCGTAAGAAATATAAAGAATATACGTGGCATAAAAGATGGAGCCATTGTAGCTAAATTACAAACGCCATATGAAAAAAACTTTCTACTTAAAGTAGTCGCTGAGTATAAGCGGAATATAAAAGGACATTTGAAACTTCAACAAATTGGTATTGATGGAGATGTGCCTTTCTACATCAATGAAAACCTCACGCCTTTCAATCATAAAATCTTTTCATCGGCATTAAAAATCAAAAAGGAGAATAGAATTAAGGCAGTTTATACATTACGTGGAATAGTTTATATAAAAATACATGATTCAGATGAACCTTTATGCATTAGAACTTTTGAGGAACTAAATAGACTTTTTCGCTAATTCAGGCTTTGATCAATATTGTTTTATATTTGTGTTTAATTTAAAAGATACATACATTTCCTATTATTTAAACAATGCAACACTATGTTTATTGACAATTTGTGCATTATATATTTTATTTCATACGCGCTTTGTCACTTCTAATGCTGACCATTTCCTCATTAAATATTTTTTCAGTCTAGGTGAGATGATAGTTAATTATGCATTCAATGATGAGTGCTAATAGTAATAACAGGAGTTCCAGAGATAATTTGCATGCCATGATTAGAGTTTTGGCTAAAATGAAAAATGGTATGAATATAATACATTTGAATGCCCAGAGCCTACTAAAGAAGATTGATGAATTTCGCTTTATTTTTGTCGGATCCAATGTTGATTTTATATGCGTGACCGAGACATGGTTCAGAAGCGACATGCCTGACGAATTGGCTAAGCTTGATGGTTACTATTTATACCGGGTTGATAGACAAGGACATGCAGGGGGTGTGGCCATATATGTTAGGAATGGTATTGCTTCTAGGATACGACTTGTTTCAGACCCGCAGGATAATATGGAATATATATTTATTTCAGTCGGAAGAGACAATAAAACGCTTTTGATCGGTAATGTCTATAGGCCGAATAAATTGGTTCGCACGGATGAACTGATGGAGAAAATACATGAGGTTTCTATGTCGTTCAATGAAATTATCATCACAGGTGATTTCAACTCGAATTTGCTTTTAGATAATAACTTGATTAGTGACTTTAATACATATGGCTTACATTCTGTTAATTCGGATACTCCAACTCATTATACAAATACATCTGAGACTCTATTGGATCTTTTTCTTGTTGGGTCAGTGGATAAGGTGCTGCTTTATGACCAACTTTCTGCTAGTTGTTTCTCCAGGCATGACATTATTTTCTTAAATTATAATTTTACTATGGAATACGAGGATAAAACTATTTGGTATAGAGACTTTAGACATGTAGACAACGAGAACTTACTGACGGATCTGCTCTCAGTGGAATGGAGTGCGATATACCACTACGAGGATGTGAACGAGAAAGTAAGATTTCTTGAAGAGAATGTGATCCGCCTCTACGAGAGATACGTGCCTTTGAAACGTAGGGTTGTCAAATCAAGGCAGCAGCCCTGGATAACCGGACGAGTGACTGAATTGATTTCTAAAAGAAATCGGGCTTACAGTAGGTGGAAGAGGTTCAGGACTGAAAGACTCCATGACGAATATAGAACACTCAGGAATCAGGTTGTAAAGGAGATCCGGGAGAACAAGATGTCGTTCTATGGTGAAAGGTACAACTCTGCTGTCACTTGCAGGCAAAAATGGGGCGTGATCAGAGACATTGGTATCGGAATTGGAAAGAAGACTGGCGAAGATGCGAATCTTTCCAAACCCGAACTCGATGATATGAACCGGCAATTTTTGGCCATTAATGTACCGTTTGCGCAAGGTAATGTTTACTTGGGCGGATTGCAGACTGACGTGAATGGCATTGACGAGCAATTCAGATTTCGACTTGTTGATCAATGTGACGTTCTGGAGTCAATTTTGAGGATAAAATCCAATGCCACAGGTGTCGATGGTATTGACCCTAACTTTCTGAAACCAATATTACCGAATCTTTTACCATTTATTACACATATATTTAACTATATACTTCTGTCATCGATCTTTCCCAGTGGCTGGAAGAGGGCAAAGGTTATTCCGGTACCTAAGTCCAATAATGATTTTAGACCAATTGCGATCTTGCCATTCTTGTCTAAGGCATTTGAGAATATTGTGTATGATCAGATAAATACATTTTTAAACAGGAATTTCCTTTTATCAGATAGGCAATCTGGGTTTCGTAAACTCCGTAGTTGTACGACTGCACTTATTGATGTAGTCGAAAATATTAGACGCAATATTAATGATAACCACGTAAGCTTTCTTGTCCTATTAGACCACTCTAAGGCATTCGATTCCGTGGATCACACGATATTGGCATCTAAACTTACAACCTTGTTTAATTTTGACGACACAGCAGTTCGGTTTATTGCATCATATCTGGACAGGCGCACACAGGCTGTTTACTCTAACGGTATGATGTCTGATTTCTTGGAGCTTACTCGTGGTATTCCTCAGGGTTCTGTGCTGGGACCACTATTATTTTCATTATATGTCAATGATATTGCAAGCATACCTGATGGATATGACATGCACATATACGCTGATGATGTGCAATTGTGTTTCTCTTGCAGGACGAGTGATACAAGGTCATATGTGGCGTGGATTAATTTGCAGTTAATTGCCATCAGTGATTGGGCAACCAAGAATGGCTTGAAGTTGAATCCTGATAAGACGAAGTGCATTGTTATCTCGAGAAAGTCTATAGATACATTGTCTTTGCCTAGGCTTGCCTTAGGTGACAAGACCATAGAGTATGTGCAGACTGCAAGGAATTTAGGGGTATTATTTGACAATACTCTGTCCTGGAATAGGCATATTGAGTTGGCTATAGGACAGATTTATGGTATGTTACGGACTCTTTGGTCTATTCACCAATATATTCCATTCAGTGTGCGTCACGCAATTGCTCATGCCTATTTACTACCTAAACTTTTGTATTGTTGTGAGATATACGCAGAATGTGACTACGTCCATAAGCGTAAATTAAAAGTAGTTTCGAATGACATTACACGATTTGTTTATAGTATCAGACGTGCGGATAGTATATCATCGGCTTCTAGACAGTTTTATGGGATGGAATTTGAAAATTTTTTGAAATTTCGTGCACTGACTTTCATGCATCGCTTAATTTATACACATGAACCCAAATATCTTTACGACCGGTTGGAAATCTCACGATCTTCTCGAACCAATTGCATGGTTCCACTGCAAAGTAACTACTTGGTATGTGACAGACAATTTTTTGTTTACACCATTCGTCTCTGGAACGCCCTCCCAATCAATTTAAGAAATAGTCCTAATGAAAAGAACTTTAAACTTAAGCTAAAACATCATCTCACTTAGGAAGTAATTTAATTTTGACCCTTTAAATATTAGCTCACATTTATTAATATATACATCAAATTACACTAATAATTATTTATCTTCTGTATAATTCTTTAATCATTAATTTCTTTGTTTATACTTAAATACCTATGTAATAGTATTATTTTTGTGAAACTATTAGTTATTGACATATATCGGATAGTACTGTAATTTATAAGTAATGCTTGTTGTACTATCATTACATTTTTATCAAATAAATAAATAAAATAAATAATGGGTCTAAGACCTCAAATCGATAGATCTTATGGAGCATTTTCTAAATCTAGACAGATCTGGGCCGTATTAAACAAGTATGTCTACTGGCTTAACCCAACTCACTGTCCCAAATTTTATATCGGATAATAAATATGGCTTTAATGGGCCTAAGACAAGATACAGCCCATCTTCGAACTTAACCTGCCTTTGGACCAAGAAAACCCTGTGCAAAGTTTCAGCTCAATTTCTCTGTTTTTATACCCTCTACCATAGGATGGGGGTATACTAATTTCGTCATTCTGTTTGTAACTCCTCGAAATATTTGTCTCAGACCCCGTAAAGAATATTGATTCTTGATTATAGCGGAGCTATATTAGGCTATAAACCGATTCATGCCATATTCGACACGTATGTTAAAGGTCATGAGAGAAGCCGTTGTACAAAATTTTAGCCAAATCGGATTATACTTGCGCCCTTTAGAGGCTCAAGAAATCAATATCCCATATCGGTCTATATGGCTGCTATATCAGGTTATGGACCGATTTGAACTATTCTTAACACAGTTGTTGGAGGTCATAACAAAACACGTAGTGCGAAATTTCAGCCAAATCGGATAGGAATTGCTCACTCTAGAGCTCAAAATGTCAAGACCCCAGATAGGTTTATATGGCAGCTATACCAGTTTATGGACCGATTTGAACCATTCTTAATACAGTTATTGGAAGTCATAACAAAACACGTCATGCCATATTTCGGCCAAATAGGATAGGAATTGCTCCATGTAGCCGCTCAAGAATTCAAGACCACAGATCGGTTTATATGGCAGCTATATCAGGTTATGGACCGATTTGAACTATTCTCAACACAGTTGTTGGAAGTCATAATAAAACATGTCGTGCAAAATTTCAGCCAAATTCAGGAATTGCGCACTCTAGCGGCTTAAAAAGTCAAGATCCCAGATCGGTTTATACGGCTGAAATTTTGCATGAGATGTTTTGTTATAACTTCCAACAACTGTATTAAGAATGGTTCAAAACGGTCCATATCCTGATAATGCTGCCATATAAGCCGATCTGGGGTCTTGACTTCTTGAGCCACTAGAGGGCACAATTCTTATCCGATTTGGCTGAAATTTTGCGTGAGTTGTTTTATTATGACTTTCAACAACAGTACTGAGTATGGTTGAAATCAGTCCATAACCTGATATAGCTGCCATATAAGCTGATCTGGGATCTTTACTTCTTGAGGCTCTAGAGGACGCAATTATTATTCGATTTTGCTGAAATTTTGCACGACGTGTTTTGTTGTGACCTCCAACAACTGTGCTGAATATGGTTGAAATCTGTCCATAACCTGATATAGCTGTCATATAAACCGATCTGGGGTCTTGACTTCTTGAGCCTCTAGACGGCGCAATTATTATCTGATTTAGGTGAAATTTTGCACGACGTATTTCATGACTTTCAACAACTGTGTCAAGTATGGTTCAAATCGGTTCAGAACCTGATATAGCTGCCATATAAACCGATCTTGTATCTTGACTTCTTGAGCCACTAGAAGGCGCAATTCTCATTCGATTTGGCTGAAATTTTGCATGAGGTGTTTTGTCATGATTTCCAACAGCTGTGTCAAGTATGGGTGAAATTGGTTCGTAAGCTCATATAGCTGTCATATAAACCGATCTGGGGTCTTGACTTCTTGTGCCCTTAGAGGGCGCAAATCCTATCCGATTTCGCTGAAATTTTGCATGACGTGTTTTTTTATGACTTTCAACAAGTGTGCCAAATACGATTCAAATCGGTCTATAACCTGATATAGCTACCAGAAAAACCGATCTGGGATCTTGACTTCTTGAGCCTCTGGGAGGCTCAATTATTATCACATTTAGCTAAAACGGCTTCTCCTATGACCTTCAACATACGTATCAAATATGGTCGGAATCGGTCTATATCCTGACACAGCTCCCATATAAACCGATCTCCCTATTTTGCTTCTAGAGGCCATAAAGGGTTGCAATACTTATTCGAATTGGCTGAAATTTCACACAATGACTTCCACTATGGTCTGCAATATTCAATTCAATTATGGTCCGAAACGGACTTTAACTTGATATAGCTCTTATTTTTGCAAATTTTGCCCATGAAAATTCCACTAAGGGGCAATCTTCTCACATATCAATGAGGGCAGTCCGATTCAAGAGCCTCCTTTTTAAAGCCGAGTCCAAACGGCGTGCCGCAGTGCGACACCTCTTTTGAGAGAAGTTTTCAATGAGGGCTGTCCGATTCAGGTTTGAGCTCAATGATAAGGAGCCTCTTTTTTATAGCCGAGTCCGAACGGCGTGCCGCAGTGCAACACCTCTTTTGAGAGAAGTTTAACATGCCATAGTACCTCACAAATGTTGCCAGCATTAGGAGGGGAAAACGACTGCTGAAAATTTTTGTTCAGAGTCATAGGCGGACATGCTAACCTCTGCGCTACGGTGGCCTGCTATACATATATATATATATAGCTCTTATACCATAGCAATTATTTTCTTTTATCCTTGGTTTGCCTAAAAAGAGATACCGGGAAAAGAACTCGATAGATGCGATCCGTGGTGGAAGGAATATAAGATTCGGCCCGGCCGAACTTTGTACGCTTTTATTTGTTATTTTTCCCAAAAAAAAAAAAAAAATAAAAATAAGTAACCAGTTGTGGTACGGATTTGCCTTATATATTGTAAAAACAACATTTATATAAAATTTTTTATCCTTTTGTGGCCACTTTGTTTGTGGCTGTATAAACGAATGCCAGAAGAAATAATTTACACCCCGCTTAACATCATTTGACATTATAAAATTGTTACTTTGTCACAAAAGTTTGCCACTTGGTGTTTTTAAAATGCCCTTTGTTTTTGCCCACCAAAAACGTGTGGCCCTTCATCATCCACAAATGCCCGGGCACTAATGTGTGCTCGTTCTCCCACCTCCTTTCAAGCATTGCTTTTGCATGCCGGCAGGCAGCTCTGGCTAGCCAGCACACGGAAACCCACAATTTGTCAAATTCAAAAATTCATCAATATGCTTTAGAAAATTGCCCTGCCACTGTTGCCAAACGCTTGATGGCACATCAAAGGACACACTTGTAAAACGAACCAAGGCTACAACCCTCAATGTTTGTGATTTTGAACATCGTCATTACAGCCACCACGAACTCCATGCCATGCTGCCACTCAGCATCATCATCATCATCATCATCATAGTTGTTCAAATAAATGTAATTACGTTTTATAATTTTTAGCTAACTCCATGAGGGCATCATTCCTTGGCTACAATACTCTCTCCCTCTCTTTCTCTCTCTCTCTCTCATTACTCCCCTTCCACTTGAAAAATAAAAATATTAATCTTTCGCGCATATATCCGCTTCCGCAATTTTGGCTTCTAACCAGACAGCGTCGCACAACCAGAAAACTTCTTTATGAAGTTATGTTGTTTATTTTCCCCCTTTTCTAGTTGCCTCAAACATAAAAGTGATTAAAACACCCTCAACTATTTTCCGGAATGGGTAAAGAAGTATTTGAATAATTTGTTTATCCATTCATCCAAACATCCTTGCGCCAGTCTGTCTGATTGCAGGTTTTGTTGCCAGGATGAAAGGGTGAAATGATTGTAAATTATCAAATTACTAAATTGTATGGTATTAAGAAATACGATTACGACATGAATTTATTTGAAGAAGAAGTATGGGCTGAATAAGAGTTCGCTATTAGAAATCTTCAAGATGTGAATTGTTGTCAAAATTTCAGTTTTCCATTGGAAAGGTGAGATACGTCGAATATATGTCTTATATTCAGTGCAACCATCTTCAAGATCAGGCTTTTTCATAAATTTGTGTAAGGGAGAGCGATTGCTATAGTCTTTTGTTCTCTCCAGGTTCCTAAAATTGCAAAAACCGGTTAAGTAGAAAAACAAACATAAAAACATATGCGTATGATGTCATGGTACTCAACCGAGGCCAAGTTTCTATTGAGATCATGGAGAGGTTGCTGAGGAGATTTTCAAGACAGGCTAAGGAAATTGGGTTGAGGATGAACCCAAGGAAAACAGAGCTGATGCTTTTCACTCGGAGATTTAAGATAACGGATTTAAGACGTTTTCCCGTTTCTCTGCGGGATCAATCAGTTTGCAGTTGTCTTAGGTTAGGTTGAAAAGAGGGTGCAGATATTAATCCGCCCCATGACACTATGGATGTACACCTAAGCCAGTAATCGGCTTTTTGTGCGCTCTAAAAACTAAAAAAGTAACCCCTAAAAAAGAAAATTTCAAGTTAGGAATTCCGTGCTACATACAAAATCCTTAATTGTTTTCAATACCACTCCCCTAAGTTGGTTCATGTCTGGTATTGTGTCTCCACCTGCAAGTGCCGGTATTTGTTAGTCACGAAATCCGGGCAATGACAAAGGAAATGCTCCAACGTCTCATCATCTTCCCCACATGCCCTACACATAATATTACTTGCCGCACCAATTTTACATAAGTGAGCTCGTAGTCCTATGTATCTCCTTAAGACACCAATAGCTATACTGACCTCCTTCTTGCTACCTTTCAGTAATATCCTCATCTTCTCATGATCTGTATCCCCCCATAGGATTTTCGACGTCCTATGGACCCTTTCGCTATTCCACAATGTCCACATGCGCATTCTTAGCCCACTCCCTTAACTCGAACTGCGTCACCCCGAAAGTCGTCGCGTTAACCAAGTTTATTGATGGCAGTCCTCTGGCCTTCACCGCCAAATCGTCTGCCCTTTCATTTTCCCTTACTCCGTTAGGGCTCGGCACCCAAATAGGATTTTCGCCGTCTTACCGAACGTTTCGCTGTTCAACAATGTCCACATGCGCATTCATCACCCACTCCGTTAACTCGAACTGCGTCGACCCGAAAGGCTCCGGGTTAACCAAGTTTATTGACGGCAGTCCTTTGGCCCTTACTGCCAAATCGTCTGCCCTTTCATTTCCCCTTACTCCATTATGGTCCAGCACCCAAACGTTGCAGATTTTCCCATCCTCAGAGAAGGCGTTAATCTTCTTCTTACACTGCAAGACGGTTCGTGACCTTACCATCCTGGTTGTTATTGCCCCTATGGCATTTTTACTGTCGGTAATGATGTTCACAATGGATGTCCTCGCGTTAGCACCACACCACTTCACGCATTCCGCGATCGCCCGGATCTCCGCCTACAGGACCGTATTATGGTCAGGCAGTCTAAAACAGATCTCAGTCTTTGGGTTCTCAATGTATACCCCCAGGCCCAATCTGTCCTCTAGCTTTGATTCATTCATCTCCAGATGGCAATAGTATGGTTCCGTCAAACTAAGACTGTGCCCAGGGCAGCAGTGCCTCGCACTCGACTTCAAGGTTCATCTCAGGTATCTGATCGGAAACCTCTTCGCTTCCCTCCAGGTTTCCTATCGTCGCCTCGTTTATACCGCTAAGGTATGAGCTGCTGCCATCCTCAATCCATTCTGCCATCGCCTTAAGTCTCATAGCCGCAGTGGCTGCCTCACACTTAATCTGTATGTCAATGGGTCGGATATCTAGAATGGTGTTCAGTGCCCTAGAGAGCGTATTCTAGATATCCGACCCATGGACATACAGATTAAGTGTGCAATTGTCTTAAGAAGTGAAATACCTAGACCTAGTCTTTGATTCAAAACTGTTCCTGAAAAAGGAAAGAAGGCGAAAGGCATTTTGTGCCTTGTACTTCTGCTTGAGAATGTCCCAGAGAAAGCGTGGAGTTAACCCGAAGATGAGTTAATGGAAGTATACAGTCATGACGGCATGACGTACGGATAAGAGCACCCGTACCAAGAAATTCAAGAAGGTCTAATGACTGATCTGCGTAGTATTCACTGGAGCGTTGAGATTAACACCTCTGGAATGTTTGCAAGCGATGTTAAATATGCCGCCTATGGAAGTACACAGTTGGAATGGTGCTGCCAAGATAGCGATGTGAGGCTGAAAGATATCAACGAGCTGAAAGAAGATGGGTAAGGCAATTCTGGATACTACAGATGCGAAGATTATAGTGAAGAAGGTCTCAGACAGAAGGAAATGATTAAGTGCGGATGTTGTGTTTTAAGACAATGAGGGCCCGGTCTTCGCTGATGGCTCCAAGGTGGAGTCAGGTACGGTTTTGCGGGCCTACTTCTATGCACTTGATATCAATGTGTCCCTGAGACTTCCGCAAGAGTGCATGGTAGTTCAAGCTAAGTTCTGCGACTTTACGATAGCCACAAGTGAAATCTAAGAAAGGAAGGGATTAACCCCTCTCGAAATTAGGTATTTATGTGGACAGAATGGCGAAACTCTGGACGTTTGATTTGAGGAAAGGGAGATGGAAGCCACCGCAGCGCAGACATTAGTATGTCCGCCGATGACTCTGAACGCCTGGGTTCGAATCCTGGCGAGACCATAAGAAAAACTTTTCAGCAGTGGTTTTCCCCTCCTAATGCTGCCAACATTTGTGAGGTACTATGCCATGTAACCCTTCTCTCCAAAGAGGTGTCGTACTGCGGCACGCCGTTCGGACTCGGCTATAAAAAGGGGCCCTTATCATTGAGATTAAACTTGAATCGGACTACAATCATTGATATGTGAGAAGTTTGCTCCTGTTCCTTAGAGATGGTAAGGTATATAGGGCAATGCTTGGAATCCCTAAACCAAATACAGGCTTAGAAATAGATATCGGTTACAGGTTAGGTTGAACGTGGTAAGTTCAGCCGGCCCGAATCTTTGAAACCCACCACCTTGGTTTCTACGTAAAATTGACACAAAATAAAATTGGTTGAAAAGCATAATTTTACCCTACGTATCAAATTTCTACCAAACCAGGCAAAAACGAAAGCTACTAGGAGTCGAACAAGGACAATCGAGAAATCGGTTTATATGAGAGCTACACCACCGATTGGGGCCGTACTTGGCCCAGTTTTTGGAAGTTGTAACAGAATACTGCATGCCAAATTTTAGCTCAATCGGGTTATATGGGATCTATATCAGGTTATAGACCGATTTTAACCTTACTTGGCACAGTTGTTGGAAGTCTTAACAGAACACTACATGCAACATTTTAGCCAAATCGGATAAAAATTGCGGCTTCCAGGGGCTCGAGATGTCAAATCGGGAGATTGGGTTATATGGCAGCTATGTTAGGGTGTACACCGATGTCAACCGTACTTGGCGAGGTTATTGCACGACGTAACAGAACATTATATGCGAAATTTCAGCCCATTCAAATAGCAGTCGCGGCTTCTAGGGGCTCAAGAAGTCAAATTGTCAGATCGGTTTACATGGGAGCTATATCCAAATCTGAATCGATATATCCCCATCGACATATATCAACAAGATGTATCTGTGCAACATTTTAGGCGGATAGATTTATGCGCTTAAGACGATTAAGAATATATAAAGTTTATGGGGTCGCTGATAATTATTTCGAGTTGTTACAAACGGAATGACTAGGTTAATATACCCCTATCCTATGGTGGTGGATATAAAAAGAAACCTGGAAAAGAAAATCTAAGTGAGGAAATCTGTGCTACCACCAACATTTCGTAAATGTTTTCCATACCACCCCCTAAGTCGGTTCACATCTGGTATTGCATCCCCACCTAAGTGCCGGTGTCTGTTAGCCGCGAACAAGACATAATCATCTTCCCCACATACTATCACTTGCCGCACCTGTTTCGCATTAGTGAAACCTTGCCCTATGTATCCCATTATAATACCGAAAGCTAAACTGACCTCCTTCTGACTTCCTTTCCTGGCCTTCACTCCCAAACCGTCTGCTCTTTCATTCCTCTTTCCTCCGCTCCGGGCCCACTATGTGACGCTGACATGGGTTCCTGGGCATGAGGGGATTCCAGGAAATGAGAGGGCGGACGAGTGCGCCAGAAGGGGTTCGTCTGTGGCGGGCGGACCAGTCATCCATCTTGCCTACGTGCCATTTGTCGAGCTACTGAAAACAGTAGAAGGGATGGCCAGGGCGGCGTCGGTGGCGTGGTGGGACTCGCTGGATGGTTGCCGGACTGCGAGGGCGCTAGGAGGAGGACGAGAGAGTTGCTGGCGTTCGATAAGAGGTCTATGAGTACCTTGACAGGGGTCATAATCAAACACTGTGTTATGGCGGCGCGCATGGGGATACCGGACAATCACTTTTGTAGGAGTTGACTCGATGAGGATGGGGAGGAGACTATTGAGCACTTGCTGTGTTCCTCTCCGGGTCTGCAGAGACGTAGACTCTCTCCTTTCTGGGGAGCCATTTCTTCTGTGATATGGGTGAACTTGCGAACGTATCTCTGGTATGTCTTCTAAGGTTTGTTGAGGGAACAGGATGTTTTCGACTGGGGATGCCACAAGCTGCAGCGTAGATAGATTCGTGCTTGTGAAGGAATTGGCGGTTCTCCACTCCTCCTGTTTTCTCTTTTATTCGTGTATAACCTCTAGTATGAGGTCTCACACTTTCTTTCTCTTCCCTTTCTCTCTCTAGGGTACCACAATGGGTCAAACTGCCCTCCGAGTGAAATCACCTTTGGCAAGCATCCCATTCAACCTAACCTAACCTTAACTTTCTCTGCTATGGCCCGGCAACCAATCGATGCGGCTCGTGCCATCCTCAGATAACGCGTTAATTTCCTTCTTATACAGCAAGACTGTTCGTGGCCTTACCCTCCTGGTTGTTATTTTCCTTATGACCATTAAAGTCGGAAAGATGTTCACGAACAACGTCCTCGCGTTAGTACCACACCACCTTAAGCATTCCGTGATCGACCGGATCTTCGCCTGCAGGACCGAATTATGGCCAGGCAGTCGAGTAAATACTGTATGTCCTTTAGCTTTGATCCATCTGTGTAGTATGATCTTCCAGATGGCAATACCAGAGTCCCGTCAATGCAAGACTGTGCCGCTGGCAGCAGTGCCTCGCACTGGACCTTAATTGTCGTTAACACGCATGAATACCATACCACATCACGCATTTCGTGATCGCCCGGATCTCCACCCGCAGAACCGTATTATGGTCAGGCAGTCCAAAATAGATCCGTAACATGACCTTTTAGTTGGAAATACTAAGGCTCCGTCAATCCAAAATTGTGCTGCTGGCAGCAATGCCTCGCACTCGACCTTAAGTATCGTATCAGGTATCCGATCGGAAACTTTTTCCATTTCTTCCAGGTTTCCTATCGTCGTTTCTATTACACCGCGATGGTATAACCTGCCCCTTTCCTCTATCCATTGTCCCAGGTTACAAACCTATTCCTGGAAATGAGAAAGCGGAAAAATATGCAGGGAAGGGTCCAATTACTGCAAGCAGAGGTGCAAGTTTTTCGATATTTTGGAGCGGGTTTTGTTAGATATGGCTGACCTTGTAAACGTATATCTGAGAGTTATCCTCAAATAAGTAGACAAGACGAAATGCTTTGGATGGGGAACGCTAAGAGAGACTACACGCAGTCAGGAGTGTGTAGACATATTAGACATGGTTAGTACGCACCGGGTAGACACTTAGGAGTGATCCTAAGTGATCCTCTGAGGGATGCGTATACACGGAGTCGTGAGGGATGGGCGCTTCCTTCATACAATCTTATTTTATCTCTCCTTTTATCGCCTTTATTCGCCTTTACGACCTATCTCACCTACACGTGTTTCCTCGCTAGGCCATCACAATGTGCCAAACTGACTTCCGCGTGAACTCACGTTTATGTTGTGAGTTCAGGCGCCCGTAATTCTAGACCATCCGTTGTGATCCTAAGTGTCCCAGTGCTGGTTCTGCATTCGTCTTCCACAACATTCAGAGACTCAGATGTCGTCGAATGTTTATGAAGTCAGCGCCGCTGGCATAAGTGTCTATCTTCGACCTTAACTGCAGTCTCAGGTACCCGATCCGAAATATCTTCTAATCTTGTCGGGCTTCATATCGTAGCCTCGAGTGATGGTAAAGCTTTCACGAAAGTACAAGCCTACGAAAGTGATATAGACCAACAACATCACTTTCCTGAAAGCCTATGCCTAAAAGCCTATATGAAATTTCATTAAAATCGGAAAAGGAACTTGAGGGACAGGTGTGAATGGGTTATTAAGTCCCATCTCTATATAAGGAACACGATTCTGAGATGCAGCCTTCAAGCCATAGGTTCTTGGTTGAAGTCTCTTCTTCAGGGCAAAAGAGTCTCATGGTAGGAGGTGATACTTATGCCCATCACCTGATATGATTTAATCTCAGCGAGAGGGGTGAGCTGCTTATCAAATATATTATAAGTTGCAAATCTTCACTGCTCATTGTTATATTAGTTTCAGCCTTGGAAAAAGAACTGGAGAAGTTGTCTCTCGGCTAAATAGAAGAAAGGCGAATTGTGATAAATTTCGGCACACATTCTGCATGAGAATCTATACTAGACCAGAAAAGAAGTGGAGACTGCATAGGACAAATACATAGTGGTGAAACCTATCACGAAGGCCCTGAATGATTCGCTTGTGTCAGTATGTCCTAGAGCCAAGCCAAGGGGCGAACGTCGACGCCATGGTGGACCCCTGAATTGGTTGATCTATGGTAGGGCGGCAGAAAACTCTTGTGCAGGGCGAAAGCTACAAGGCCACCACACGATTGGGACTTCTGTGAGGCCAAAAAAAAAAATACAAAGGCGATAGACTGGCTTCTTGGCTTAGGGAGAAATACTCTGCTTGTATCAGCATGTAGTATACACCTGTTGGATGGAGGACACACAGGTCATTTTCATTCCAAAAGCAGGAAATCTTTACCGAAAGCGAAAGATTATCATCTTATCTGTCTGCCTTCCTTTATGCAGAAGACCCTAGAGAGGTTGAAAGAAACATATCTTAGGGCAAAGATCCCTGTCTCTGTCTTAGGGACTGGGATCTTTGTCTTAGGGACCTATTCGGTTACATAGAGGGTTCTCTCTAGTCGCATACACAGAGGGTTCAGAAAACATTCTGACAGACTGAAGGTTGCAAGAATCGTATTTTGCTAAAGCTGTGAGGACGTTGAGGAAGGAGAGACTAATGAACATCTGATGTGTGTGTCCGGCACTGACAGTCAGAAGGAGTTAAAATTTAGGTTCTCATTTCTTTGTGAACTTGTGTGATTAAGTGAATGTGATCCTTCAAATTGTTGAGTTTTTAAAGCGATCTGGATGGTTCAACGGTAGAAAGTACCTACCTTCTCCTGTTCCTGCGGTATCACAATGGACGAAAACGTCTAAGTGAGTCTGATGGCAGACTGCCACTTAAGACTAGCCTAACCTTCTGTTAGGACTTCCAACATCTGTGTTAAGTATGGTCTAAATCGGTCTATAACCTGATGATAGTTCCCATATAAACCGAACTCCTTACTTGACGACTTGAGCCCCTGGCAGCTGCAAATCAATTTGGCTGAAATTTTTACTCGTGGCGTTCTGCTACGACTTTCAACAGCAGAGCAAAGTACGATCCAAATTGGTCTATAACGTGATCTAGCTGTCATAGGCTGTCAGAGGCCACCGTAGAGCAGAGGTTAGCATGTCCGCCTATGACTCTGAACGACTGGGTTCGAATTCTGGCGAGACCATCAGAAAAATTTTCAGCGGTGGTTTTCCCCTCCTAATGCTGGAAACATTTGTGAGGTACTATGCCATGTAAAACTTCTCTCCAAAGAGGTGACGCACTGCGGCACGTCGTTTGCACTCGGCTAAAAAAAGGAGGCCCCTTATCATTGAGCTTAAACTTGAATCGGACTGCACTCATTGATATGTGAGAAGTTTGCCCCTGTTTCTTAATGGAATGTGCAAAATTTGCAATTTTTGCAAGTCCACTTGAAGGATTGTATAGTTGTCAAAAAAAGTCAATTTCATCCCTTTAATAATTTCAAGCATTTGATGATTTTTAAAATTGCAGTAAAGTGGAAGGTAAAATCTCATTTCCAGCCTTATCGTTCATATCGGTTCCAGCAGCGCCACCAATTAAGACTCCATATTAGAAACAATTGTACCTCACAAAATATTGTATAAATATTTCTTAAAACACTTCAGCTGTGTGGCTTGGGCATCAACAATGAATGATGGTGGCTTTTAAAACAACTCTCAGTCAACCCTTTTTTTAGCAGGTGTCAGACAGTGAGAAAAAGACACATTTCCCCAAACGGCTCCAGATAAAATGTTCGCATTTATAAATGTCAAGTCATTTTTCATATACGAGTTCCTACTCATGCGTCCCTTTTAACAAAACAAATGTCTCGGAAATTTCCTTTCCAGCGATTTTCCTTCATTTTTTCCCACTCGTGTATCTTAACGCAATCAATCGCATTAGGAGAATGTTTATATGGAACCAAGTAAATACATAAAACATACATATGTACAAAAAAAAAAAACTGCCCAGACCACCCAACAATACAATGCAGTATTTGCTGACCAATAGGATGGACGGACGGACACCACCATCTAAGTCCCCGTTTCATTGTAAAAGTGGTGAATGGAAATGCGGATACACGGAAACCTTTGCCAGCAAGAAAAATAACCGTGCAAAGAAAAAAATTATAAAACATAAAAAAATTTAATGTGTTGGAGTTATTTTTTACCGACTCAAATGTTTTGCGTGTTGGAAAAAACACTTCAGGAAAACAAGCAGATGAAAGTCCGTCCGAGTAGGTGGTGTAGTCGCTCGCAGCAAACGAGGACATCATCCTCAAAGTGCCTTTAATACGGTCAATTGCAGTTTGAGGTCAACCCTATCGTATAATTCTCTGTCGACGTTTGGTCGTACACCAGAATGTGTTGAAGAGAAAAAATGTGAAAGGATAAGACCTCCACTCCACTTGTTTTCGCCCACACACACACATGTGTTTATAATCCACTAATACTGGGGCATACATTATGCATACACTCACTCACTCAATTGTCCACACGAAACTCTCATACCAACCTAAGAACAAGTATGCATAGAAATAAATGATACAGTGATTTCCACAAATGGGTAAGTTAAAGATGAAAATTTCCATTTTATGAAAAGCCAAAATCATTCAAATGAGTCCTAGAGAAAGAAATCTGCAGATATATTCCACGGCTGAAAGGGTTTTAAAAAACTTAACCCCGAAATTTATCCCCTGGGTAATTATAAACTATCGAGAGGTATTGATAAATAAAGAAGCAAAGTTAATGCCAATTATCCTAAAAAAAACCTGTTGAGGAACATAGGGAAGACCTTCTATACTAGGGTTGGTCAATTTGTGTGGACCAAAACAAACCCACCAAGCGGTTATCAAAATTAAAGCTTAACCCATAGGTTTAAAATCAAAACTGAGCTTCCGGGTTTTGCCGCCAAAGACAGTCAATAACTTATTCATCCTCCACGACCACACGGAATGGTTGAATGATCCTTGGCTATGTTCATCTGTTCATTTGTTGGGGCTGTCAATTCTTCGTTTGGTGTCTGATTTCTGGTACAGATTGAAAAAAATCTTAAGAACAAGTAAACAGGCGTTAAGTTTGGCCGGGCCGAACTTTGGATACCCACCACCTCGGGTATATATGTAAACCACCTTTCGTCAAAATCCGATGAAAAATTCATACCTTATATCCCATAGCAGCAATATCAAAATATGTTCCGATTTGGACCAAATACTAATAGGAACAAGTCTTTGTTCAGTTGTGTATAACAAACATTGATCTTTTTAGTAGCTAAATAAATCTAAAAATAAACCGATCTGAACGGATGTCGAAAAGCCTAACATAAGTCACTGTGTCAAATTTCAGTGAAATCGGATTATAAATGCGCCTTCTATGGGGCCAAGACTTTAAATCGCTATATCGGTCTATACGGCAGCTATATCCAAATCTGCACCGATTAAAGCCAAGTTACAGAAAAATTTCGAAGAGCCTAACAAAATCAAAGCTAGAGGGCAGAGAGGGCCTGGGGGTTTACATTAAGAACCCAGGGACTGAGATCTGTTTTAGACTGCCTGACCATAATACGGTCCTGCAAGCAGAGATCCGGGCGATCAAGGAATGCGTGAAGTGGTGTGGTGCTAACGCGAGGACGTCGAGTGTGAACATCTTTACCGACAGTAAAATGGCCATAAGGGCAATAACAACCAGGAAGGTAAGGTCACGAACAGTCTTGCAGTGTAAAAAAGAGATTAATACCTTCTCTGAGGATGGGAAAATCCGCTTCGTTGGGGTATCGGGCCATAACGGGGTAAGGGGAAATGAAAGGGCAGACTATTTGGCGATGAAGGCCCGAGGACTGCCGTCAATAAACTTGGTTAACCCAAAGCCTTTCGGGTCGACGCAGACCGAGTTAAGGGAGTGGGCGATGAATGCGCATGCTATATTGTGGAAAAGCGGTAGGACGGCGAAAATCCTATGGGGGATCTAGATCGTGAGAAGACGGAGCTCTTACTGAAAGGAAGCAAGTAGGAGGTCGGTATAGCTATTGGTACCATAACGGGACACATAGGAGTACGAGCTCACTTATGTAAAATCGGTGCGGCAAGTGATAGAATGTGTGGGGCATGCGGAGAAGATGATGAGACGTTGGAGCATTTCCTTTGTCATTGCCCGGCTTTCGCGTCCAACAGATACCATCACTTACGTGGAGTCACAATATCAGACATGAACCAACTTAGGGGAGTGGTAACGAAAACAATTAAAGATTTTGTAACTAGCACGGGATTCCTAACTTAAAATTTTCTTTTCAGAAGTTACTTTATAGTTTTTAGAGCGCACAACAAGCCGATAACTTGCTTGGGTGTATGTCCATAATGGCATGGGATGGATTAATAAATGCACCCTCTTTTCAACCTAGCCTAACCTAACACAACTCACTGTCCCAAATTTCGGCGAAATCGATCACTAAATGCGCCTTTTATGGCTCCAAACCGATCGGTCTATATGGCAGCTATATCCAAATCTGGACCGATCTGTGCCACATTGAAGAATAATGTCGAGGGGCTTAACACAACTCACTGTCCAAAATTTCAGCAAAATCGGATAATAAATGTGGCTTTTATGGGCCTAAGACCCTAAATCGGCGGATCGGTCTATATAGAGGCTATATCAATATATAGTCCGATCTTCGAACTTAACCTGCTTATGGACAAAAAAAAGAATCTGTGCAAAGTTTCAGCTCAATATCTATATTTTTGAAGACTATAGCGTGATTTCAACAGACAGATGGACGGACAGACGGACATGGCTAGATAGTCTTGGATTTTTACGCTGATCAAGAACATATATACTTTATAGGGTCGGAAAAGGATATTTCGATGTGTTGCAAACGAAATGACCAAATGAATATACCCCTGTACTTCGTTGGTGGTTATAACAATACTAATAGAAATATCTCAATAATTTTTGCAGATAAAAATGTCTTTAAAAACCTGAAAAGTTTTGGTTCATTTAAATCGTCAGGCCCTGATGATGTATCGCCTGTTGATTTGCAAGCAATGTCCCACAGACTGGCTCTTATGCTTAGGGGGATACTCTGCTTATATCAGCATGTCGTGTACACCTGTGGGATGAAGGACACAAAGGTCATTCTCACTTGACCACGGAGGCAAAAGAATTTTAGTCCTACTAGTTGGTCATTCTTTATGGTGAAAACTCTAAAGATTCTTGCAGAAATATGTCTTAGGGCAATGATTCCTGGAGATCGCCTGTTTCGTCAAAAGCATGCATATTGTAAAGGCAAGTCCACTGAGACAGCCCTTCAAGATCAAGTCGGCTACATAGAGGGTTCTCTCGCTGTTGCGGAATATACAATTTCTTGATATAGAAGGTGCTTTCAATAATGTAAAACCGACGTCAATCATGAAGGAGTTGGAGTTTCTTGCAAAAATATGTCATAACTTACTTGCAAAAATATGCATTACGGTTGGCTTGGGGTCTGTAGATCTGAAAACTCCTCAAGGAGGTGTACTGTCTCCTCTACTTTGGAACATAACCCTAGAAGAAGAAGATGTAAAAGTGTTGGGGAAAAGTTTGCCAGCACTCCTAGAGATATACTTCAGGAAGTTCTATGTGCAACAGCACAGTGGGCTACCGAAGGGGGTCCAGGCGTAAATCCATGTAAGATAGGAGTTGTTTGTTTAAGGAGGAGATAAAAGTTAAGTACAGTGGCACTTGCCTCCTTGGGAAGAGCAATATGTTCCTTTTACTGAAAGCGCAGACTAATTGGCTGTTTTTCTGGATAGGAAATTGATCTTCAAAGCAAACACTTTGGAAAAAGCAAAAAAGGCAACTCTTGCCCCATACACCAGCGAGAGAGCCATTGGGGTTTAAACCGAGTGGATATCCCCCATTACTATACCCATACCACATTAGCCAAAATTCATCGTTTTTGAACTTGTAGCAGCTAAACATAGGCTGATCATTTCCAAATTCAGGAATGCAATGTAAGGGTCTAACACAAATTATTGTACCAAATTCATCGGTACCAAATTCATCGGCCTAAGGACAGCTATATCCTAATTTAGACCGATCTAAACCATATTGAACACGAATATCAAAAAGTCTAACACTGCTCAATGTGTCAAATTTCAGCGAAAACGAGTTAAAAACGAGGTTTAATTGTCCAAAGAAATTAAAACGGGAGATCGGTATATATGGTAACTATATACGAATATATCCCGATTTTGACCAAACTCGGTACAAATGTTGAAGGGTCTAACAAAACTCAGCGAAATCGTTTAATAAATTCACCTTTTATGCGCCTTTAACTTGAAATCGGAGTTCGGGGTTTATGGCAGGAATATGTAAATGTGGACCGATCTCGGCCGTATTGAACAGGGATGTCAAGAGGCTTAACACAACTCACTGTTCCAAATTTCAGCGAAATTGGCAAATAAATAATTGGGAGATCGGTCTATATGAGGGCTATCTCAAGATATAGTCTCATATAGCCCATCTTCGAAATAACCCTGCCTATGGGCAAATTAATATCAATAATAACATTAGCAGACAGTGTTTGCTGATATCAGCAGACTAATTTTTCTGGGTTTAGAAATATACTTTATGAAACGCTACTCACTACAGTGAAGTGGTTATGAGAGAATCTTCCATTTACTGAAAGCGCAAAATGTCTGGGTGTTTTGCTGGACAGGAAGTTAAAATTCAAATCAAACATTTTGGAAAGGCAACTCTGCCCTATACACTTGCAAGAGAGTTGTCAGAGTTGTCAGACCTATATTGCTCTATGGTGTAGTGATCTGATGGACGGCGCTTCAAAAGTCCACCTACTATTCAATAATCAACCGGATCCAAAGGATGGCTGGTTGTGCATCACAGCCGCACAGAGGACGACCCCATCTGATGCACTGAATTTAATGCTACATCTAATGCCACTGGACATTGTGGGTAGACAAATTGCAGTGACCACTGCCGTGAGGCCAAGGGAACTTTCTTTTTGGTCTTGAGGCGACTACGGACACTGTGTTATCTTTGATACAATGTCCGTTGATACAATTTCCGTGTTCCAAGCAGTGCGGATTACACCCTACCCGAGCCGCTTGTTAATAAAAATGTACTGTACCAGTATTCTTGATAGAACCGATTGGAACTATGATATCCCTGGTAATAGAAGTTACATAGACTTCTATACGGATGGTTCCAAACTAAACGAACAGGTGGGCTTTGGGGTGTACTCTAAAGATCTAGAACTGGCCATATCGAAGGGGTTACCCGACCCCTGTAGTAGGTTTTAAGCGGAGATCCTTGCAATTAAGGAAGTGGTGGAAATGCTAGGATATAATGCCATTACGACGATTGGCATTAATATCTTCTCAGACAGCAAGGCAGCCATTAAATTCCGGGGGAACGTTTTTCTGAACACAAAAACCGCCCAGTGGGCATGGTTGTCATCACTCCGTCATACAACTTGTTCTCTGAACCTAGTGCTCCAAACTACTGAGGCGTAAGTAAGTATTGGTCACTGTGTTATCTTTGATATAATGTCCGTGTTCCAGGCAGTGCGGATTACAACCTACCTGAACCTACCTCCTGATAGAATCGATTGGAACTACGATATCCCTGGTAATAGAAGATACATAGACTTTTAAATGGATGGTTCGAAACTATAGGGTTGCCTAAAAAGTAATTGCGGATTTTTTAAAAGAAAGTAAATGCATTTGTAATAAAGCTTAGAATGAACTGTTATCAAATATATAATTGCCATTTTGTTCGATAACCTTTTGCCATCTTCCTGACGAATTTAGTATTCCACGCTCATAGAATTTCTGGCCTTTATCTGCAAAAAACCGAACCAAGTGCGATTTTATAGCCTCATCATTGCCGAAAGTTTTACCATTTAAGGAGTTCTGTAAAGATCGAAATAAATGGTAGTCTGATGGTGCAAGGTCAGGGCTATATGGTGGATGCATCAAAAGTTCCCAGCCAAGCTCACTCAAGCCAAGTTTTTAGCGAGTGACCAAAGATGTGTGCGGTCTAGCGTTGTCCTGGTGGAATATGACACCTTTACGATTGACCAATTCTGGTCGCTTCTCCTTGATGGCTGTATTCAATTTGTCCAATTGTTGACAGTAAACATCCGAATTAATCGTTTGGTTCCTTGGAAGCAGCTCAAAATAAAGGGTGATTTTTTTGAGGTTAGGATTTTCATGCATTAGTATTTGACAGATCACGTGGGATTTCAGACATGGTGTCAAAGAGAAAGATGCTCAGTATGCTTTGACATTTCATCATGAATAGACTTACTAACGAGCAACGCTTGCAAATCATTGAATTTTATTACCAAAATCAGTGTTCGGTTCGAAATGTGTTCATTCACCGTTCAGCGATGAGGCTCATTTCTGGTTGAATGGCTACGTAAATAAGCAAAATTGCCGCATTTGGAGTGAAGAGCAACCAGAAGCCGTTCAAGAACTGCCCATGCATCCCGAAAAATGCACTGTTTGGTGTGGTTTGTACGCTGGTGGAATCATTGGACCGTATTTTTTCAAAGATGCTGTTGGACGCAACGTTACGGTGAATGAACACATTTCGAACCGAACACTGATTTTGGTAATAAAATTCAATGATTTGCAAGCGTTGCTCGTTAGTAAGTCTATTATTTACGATTGATTATCACACCCTTCCAATCCCACCAAACAGACAGCATAACCTTCTTTTGGTGGATATCAGCCTTTGAAGTGGTTTGAGCTGGTTCACCATGCTAAACAATCCATTTTGCATCTCTAGTTATGATTCGTTTTAAAAACGGATCGAATTCATTGCGTTTAAGGTGCATATCACAAGCGTTGATTCGGTTTGTTAAATGAATTTCTTTCAATATATGTGGTACCCATATTAAAATTGACGCAAAACAAACAAACGTAAACAAAATTTCGCGCACTTTTTTCTAAAGCAAGCTAAAAGTAACAGCTGATAACTGACAGAGGAAAGAATGCAATTATAGAGTCACAAGCCGTTGAAAAAATTTGTCAACGCCGACTATATTACTACTATATTACCGACAATTACTTTTTGGACAACCCAATAGAAGCCCAGGTGGGCTTTGGGGTATAGTCTAAAGATCTAGAACTGGTCATATCGAGAAGGTGACGCGACCACTGCAGTGTCTATCAAGCGGAGATCCTTGCAATCAAAGAAGTGGTGGAATGGCTACGATATAATGTCATAACGGCAACTGGCAAAAATATCTTCTCAGATAGCCAGGCAACCATTTAATCCCTGGAGAACATGTGAGGACATCGAAGAACACCTTCTGTGTGTGTGTCCCGCAAACAGGCAGTCAGAAGGAGTTCCACTATAGGTTCTCATTTCTTTGACAACCTGTCTGACTTGGCTTTTTAAAGCGATCTTGATGGTTCAACGGTAGGAACTAGAAGTCATCTTCCTTCTCCTGTTCCTGTGGTATCACAATGAACGAAAACATCTAAGTAAGTCGGATGGCAGACTGCCACATAAACATAAGCTAACCCATACATGCAGGCAGCTATTTCTCTATCAGTTACACTTCTATCGAATGCATTGTAAGAAAAATGTCCACTCGCAACATTTTTCAAAAATACATATCATTTGAGCGGATACAAAAATTTATATGGTCTCTGATACGAAGGACAAAAACCTTTAGTACCATTCCTCCGCTCCAACCCACACCATTCTGGGCAAATGACAATTGTACATTTGAAAAGATTAAAATAACGTCCCAAAGTATTATGGCGTAAATTATCTTCTGACCCCACCAACAATTCAAAACATACACATCCAACACTCATATACCCCAAGATATTTCTGTTTGTAGAAGCCCCCTCTAAATAGAGAATACAATCACAATTCCCCCCCGGTACTGACCAATTTAGCGACATCTTTTCATTCAGTCACTTGGGTATATGGTTGCCTTGTTTTCTGCATTATTTCCATACATGCCTGATTATGCGTTAAGGACATTTCGTTTATAGCATTGTTTGAGTGCATGAATGAATGATGTATTCTACCTTTCCCTTGAATTCCCCTGCATGTGTGTGTGGATGAATGTGTGCGAGGAAATATGTCAAACTTTTCTTTATTGTCCGGTTTAGTATTTTAACAAACGTTATATCGCTTGAAAATTTTACCTTATGAAGTTGTAATTGACAGAGCTCATATACAGGCACTTTAAAATGAAAAACGATGAGGACAAATGTTTAGAATACATCAATGTGTGCTATATTGTAAATCTTTATAGCGGACATGGTCAACCCTTCCCTGTACATTTTCATTTTGGTCTCTATTGATATTAAAAGAAGATTACTTGGTGGGTATTGAGTTATGGTTTTAAATATTTTAAAATACATTAAGTTATTGATGTATTGTCAAGTAAACATAAAAAAGATTTTCCCAGGAGCAGCACTAGATTTAATCACGAAGGAAGATACTAAAGGGTGATTTTTAGGCTTTTATCTTTTTGGCAACACTGGTTTAAACAGCTCACGCATGCTTCGTGCTTTGTTTCACTATCTTCAGTTTGGTCTGTAATTTAACCATGAATCGTCCTACAAATTATTGAACTTTATTATCAAAATGCGTGCTCTGTTAAGAAAGTACATCCCGCGCTTCTTCCATTTTACGACGCAGCTCATTTTTGGAGCAATGGATACGTAAATAAGCAAAATTGATGATTTTGGAGAGAAGATCAGTCAGACAAATTGCAAGAGCTACCAATGTATCCAAAAAAACTCTCAGTTTGGTGTGGTTTATGGGCTGGTGGCGTCATTGGACCGTACTTCTTCAATGATGATTCGAATCGTAACGCAACTGTGAATGGTGAGTGCTATCGCTAGTTGATATCCAACTTATTATTGCCCAAAATGCAAGAGCTTGACTTGCATGACATGTGGTTTCAACAAGAGGGTGCCACATGCCGCACAGCACCAAACTCGGATGAAAGGCGAGTTTGGTGAACATTTTATTTCACGTTCGGGACCGGTCAATTGGCTACCTATATATCGTGCAATTTAACGCCTTTAGACTATTTTTTTGCGGAGCTATGTTAAAGCTCATGGAAGACAAAATTGAAACATTTATTCGTGAGATACCGGCCGGAATGTTGGAAAAAATATGCTAAAATTGGACTAAGCGGATAGACCATTTGAGGCACAGTCACGGTCAACATTTGCATGAAATAATCTTCAGACTTTAATTTATATGGGCCGAACTATCGATTCAAATAAAGATTTCATGCATTTTTCTGAATTGTATGTACTTTTTTTGAAAAACTTGCCTATAGCTCTTAAAAAATCACTCTTTACTTCTCGATCAATGGCACCAATGGGAATACTTAGGAGACAAATGGACAACGATCCCAAGCTACCTCGAAGACCTTTAAAGGTCTTACAGAGTTGTGCCCTGTCATTCTTATCGCTAAAGTCTGGCGGATTTTTGGTTCTCTCGATCAAAGGAGAAGTGGAAGACACCAAAAAGGGCCTTAATCAACCCTGTATGAGCATTCATGTGGATGGATTTGGCTTAAGGTGAGTGCAAGCGGCAAAGAAGGTACTACTAGGTGATTCGACAATAACTGACCAAGGCCTCTGGTGTGATCGAACTCATGATCCCCGCTCTGACAATCCAAGAATGTCTCAAACTCGACTACCGGAGTGCCAATTTTTATATTTAGCTCCCATATATATTTTTTAGCCAATATTTGCCCTTATATTTTAGGCTGCCAGAATTTGAGTTCTATTGTAAAAACATCTTGCTGCTTTATTCGATATTTTAGGGAGTATACAACATTAAAGACTGACAATACTTAGAATAAGGTTCTATATATTAAAAGTAGTAGGTAGACTCGGTGGTATAGGGTATTATATATTCGGCTGCGCCCGTCTTTAGCCCTTCTTTACTAGCTTTTTTTGAAAAACTTTTCTGTCTTTTAAAAAATCACCCTTTATATGCCACATAGTCTCTCCATGGCCTTTTAAACGGAGGAACGAAGGAAGAACTAATTGACCTGTAATATTTAGGTAAAATCAGTAAGGAAGGGCAAAAATCGGGCGGTGCCGACTGTATAATACCCTACACCTACCCTATAAGAACAATGTGGGTGCTATATCCAATTCCGAACTAATTTTGATGGATCTCGGCGGATGTTTTCTGACGGGTTATTCAACAATCCGTATAAAATTTCGTGCAATTATGTTCAAACTGTAATAACTACGGTTGAAAAATGACAATATTAATGCAAATTACCCAAAATCTGACGAACATATATATGGGAGCTATATCTAAATCTGAACCGATTAAGAGCAAACTTCTCAGATATTGTAGTAGTAGTCGATGAAACCGTTGTGCAAAATTTTGGCAAGACCTGTCAAAAATGCGATTGCAATGACTCTAGAGGTGAAAATCGGGCGATATACATATATGACAGCTATATCTGAATCTGAACCGATTTCTATGAAATTCACCAATAATGTCGAGAGTCAAGAGAAAATCCTTACTGACAAATTTCAAGAAAATCTGTTAACAAATTACCTTTTTATTGCAGTATTACTGCAAATCGGACGAACATATATATGGGAGCTATATCCAAAAATGAACCGATTTCGATGAAAATCATTCATAATATCGGGAGTCATAAAAAATCCTTCCTGCCAAATTTCGAGAGAATCGGTTAATAAATAACCATTTTATTGCAGTATTACTGCAAATCGGACGAACATATATATGGGAGCTATATCCAAATCTGAACCGATTTTTCCAATTTCAATAGGCTTCGTCTCTAGGCCGAAAATTGTGTTCGTACCAAATTTTAAGACGATCGGATCAAAATTTCGACCAGTACTTTGTACACAAATTAATATGGACAGATGGACAGACAGACAGACGGACAGACAGACAGACGGACATAGCTAAATCGAATCAGAAAGTGATTCTTAGTCGATCGGAATACTTATCAATGGGTATATCTCTCTTCCTTTTGGGTGTTACAAACTAATTCACTATGTTATAATACCCTGTACCACAGTAGTGGTATACGGTATAAGAAGGCTCGTATTCCCCATCTTTGCAATGAAGACCACTAGTTTTTGTCATTTCCAGGCCAGTTCTGTCAGATTATCTTGCTATGATATCTCTTTGGTGTCTCTCCTCAAATATATAGCAATTCGGGATGGGTTCCGACAGGTGTATTTGTGTGTAGATGCTTAGGGTTACTGTTTGGCACAAACCGAGTATACACTCATGTGGATAAGATCCAGTATCTTTCCTATTTTTCATACTTTTATCACAAGGTATGATCTAGAAACGCAAGTCATACGATGGGAGTATACCTATCTACTATTGTTACAACTCGAAAAATCAATTTGCGTCTCGATGGAGTAAAGCTAGCTGCTTGAAAACTTGCACACATACTTTTTATAGGAGTAGGTCGGTTGGGATTGTAAATGGGCCAAATCGGTCCATGTTTTGATATAGCTGCCATATAAACCGACCATGGGTCTTGACTTCTAGAGCCCCTAGAGCGAGCAATTTTCGTCCGTCACTTCCAACAACGGTGCTAGGTATGGTTCAAATCGGTCCACAACCTGATATAGCTGCCATATTAACCGATCTTGGGTCTTGACTTCTGCAGCTTTTAGAGGGCGCAATTCCTATCCGATTTGGCTGAAATTTTGCATGAGGTGTTTTGTTAGGACTTCTAACAACTGTGCCAAATATGGTTCAAATCGATCCATAACCTGATATAGATGCCATATAAACGGAGTTGGGATCTTGATTCTTGAGCCACTAGAGGACGCAATTCTTATCCGATTTGGCTGAAATTTTGCATCAGATGTTTTGTTATAGTTTCTAACAACTGCGTTTAAATCGGTCCATAACCTGATATAGCTGCCATATAAACCGATCTTGGGTCTTGACTTCTGGAGCCTCTAGAAGGCGCAATTCCTATCCGATTTGGCTGAAATTTTGCATGACGTATTTTAGTATGACTTTCAACAACTGTGCTAAGTATGGTTCAAATCGGTCCATAACCTGATATAGCTGCCATATAAACCGATGTGGGATCTTGACTTCTTGAGCCTCTAGAGGTCGCAATTATTATCCGATTTGGCTGAAACTTTGTACAACGGTTTCTCCCATGACCGTGTCAAATATGGTCTGAACCGGTCTTCAGTCTGATGCAGCTCCCCTATAAACGGATCTCCCTATTTTAATTATTCGGTTTCGCTGACATCTTACACATAGACTTCAACTTGTGGTCTCCAACACTCAATTCAATTAGCATAGCAATTTTTATACCCACCACCAAAGGATGGGGGCATATTCATTTTGTCATTCCGTTTGCAACACATCGAAATATCCATTTCCGATCCTATAAAGTATATACATTCTTGATCAGAGTAAAAATCTAAGACCATCCAGACATGTCCGTCTGTCTGTTGAAATCACGCTACAGTCTTTAAAAAATTATATATTGAGCTGAAATTTTGCACAGGTTAAGTTCGTAGATGGGCTATATCGGACTATATCTTGATATACCCCCCATATAGACCGATCCTCCGATTTAGGGTCTTAGGCCCATAAAAGCTACATTTATTATCCGATTTTGCCGAAATTTGGGACAGTGAGTTTCTTTAGACCCTTGGATATCCTTCGTCAGTTGGCCCAGATCGGTCCAGATTTGGATATATTTGCCATATATACCGATCCTCCGATGAAGTGTCTAAGGCCCATAAAAGCCACATTTATTATCCGATTTTGCTGAAATATGGAACAGTGAGTTGTGTTAGGCTCTTCGAAATCTTTCTTCAATGTGGACCGATCTCTCGATTTAAGGTTTTGGGCCCATAAAAGGCGCATTTATTGTCCGATGTCGTTAAAATTTGGGACAGTGAGTTACGTTGAGCCCCTCGACATACCTCTGCAATATGGGATAGATCGGTTCAGATTTGGTTAAAGCTCTCATATAGACCGATCTCTCGATTTCAAAGTTTTGGGCCCATAAAAGTCGCATTTATTGTCCGATTTCGCCGAAATTTGGAACAGTGAGTTGTGTTAGGCCTCTCAACATCCTTCTTCAATATGGTCGAGATCGGTCCAGTTTTGAATATAGCTGCCATATAGACCTATATCTCGATTTAAAGCTTTAACCCAACTTTGCATGTAGTGTTATGACTTTTAACAAACATGGCAATTATGGTTCAAATCGGCCTTTAACCTGATATATTGGGTTGCCCAAAAAGTAATTGCGGATTTTTTAAAAAGAAAGTAAATGCATTTTTAATAAAACTTAGAATGAACTTTAATCAAATATACTTTTTTTAACACTTTTTTTCTAAAGCAAGCTAAAAGTAACAGCTGATAACTGACAGAAGAAAGAATGCAATTACAGAGTCACAAGCTGTGAAAAAATTTGTCAACGCCGACTATATGAAAAATCCGCAATTACTTTTTGGGCAACCCAATAGATCCCTTATAAACCGGTCTCCTGATTTGACATCTTGAGCCTCTCGAAGCCGCAATTGTTGTCATATCTTTGCAGCAAATGTTTCATAATTGGGCAATCCGGTTTAGTTTCAAGTACAAACTTGTACCCAAAATTCAACGGGGCAGAGTTTTTACCGTTTTTTTTTTCAAGATTCACTTCATAATAAACCAGCCATAGTGTAAAAGTCGAAAATAACCACATATTAAATATGACTGAAAAAAGTGATCAATATAATGACTTTGTCTCATATATCTAATCGCAATAATAAATTATGAATCTTTATTCGAAGATTTTGCCATCCCTTCATTAACAGATTCTAACACATGGCTAATACCTAGATTTTAACCTGTAATGCCACCTTTTAGCGTTGGTATCTGTAATGATTAATAGCCCTATATTAAACTCCCCCCTTTTTGAATAATAAAAGCCTTTTTCTCAAAGTAGAAGGCGTATCCCTTTTATGTTAATTATTATATCCCATTCCAACACTGTACCCTTAAAGTTGACTTTTCAAAAGACCATAAAAAGTAATCAAATTTTCAAATGTGTATGAAAAGAATAACAAACAACACAGATGTTTGCCCACGAAAAGAGCACCATCAAAAAATTCAAATGACATCATAATAAAAAAGTGAAATTATTTTCAAAATGTACGCATTTCTTATTTGTGCCTCCCCCTTGGGTTAGTCAAACACCCCCTGTTTTTTTTTGCTGGAAAGATGATGAAAAATATGCTGTCCCAGCAAAAAGGGAAATAATGCGTAAAGTCCACACAAAATGTAAAAAACATGAACAAGTGCATTAATATGCAAAAAGTGTTTGAAACAATAAAATCTTTCGAAGGAGGAAGTTGACATTTAAATTGTGCTACTACTGCTACCCTCTCTGGACCTCTGTCACGGTATTTGGGATGAGGCGCAAGGATAAATGAAATAAAAATAAAATTCATACGCAAGGATAAATATGAAGGTCCGCCGCCATTCATTCTTGGGGGAGGGCAAACACACAAGTGTATAATTTTCCAATTGTGTTTGGCTCAAGAGACCTCCCGCTTCCCCCCTCCCCACAGTCGCTTAATTCATGCTGCCAAAAGGTACTGCAGCGAATCGTAGAAAAACAAGCCCTTCGTTGTCCTTTGACCGCTGTCTTACCAATCCAAACTCTCTTTGTTCATAAAAGATTATGATTATGATGACGATAATGATGATCAAGATGAAGCACAACAATGAAAACGGCAAAACGCTATAAAGGCATTTTAAAATTTCATTATTTTAAAAATAGATTTCTCTCTTCCTGGGCACAACAAATTGTATGGCACAACAATGGTGCGGAATGGTTGAGCAACAAGGGATGATAATGATACAGCGTGCAAAAGGCCTATTCACATTTCAGGTTATCTTTTTGAAAGCAAAGGTTAGTCGTACACTGTTGGTAAATAGCTAAGGTACACTAGGACTAAGTATACTTCATGTACCAAATGTTAACCAAATCAGACAAAACAAGTAAAAGCGTGTTAAGTTCGTCCGGGCCGAATCTTATATACCCTCCACCATGGCTCGCATTTGTCAACCGATATGGATCGTACTTGTCATGCCGTACAAGCCATAGAAAAATATCACCTCGAAAATTCCAGTTGTTGGAAGTCATTCCAAAACGACATATGCAAAATTCAACCAAATTGGATATCAATTGCGCCCTCTAGAGGCTCAAGAAGTCTAAACGAGAGATCGGTTTCCATGGCAGCTATATCAGGATTTAGACAGATTTAGATCATATTTGGTACAGTTGTTGAAAGTCTTACCAAAACGACATACGCAAAATTTTAACAAAAATTGGATAACAATTGCGCCCTTTAGAGGCTCAAGAAATCTAATCGGCAGATTGGTTTATATAGCAGCTATATCAGGATATAGCCTGATTTAGACCATACTTGACATACATACACAGTTCTTGGAAGTAAAACCAAAACGATAATTGCAAAATTTCAGCCAAATCGGATAAGAATTCCGCCCTCTAGAGGCTCAAGAAGTCTAATCGGGAGATAGGTTTATACGGCAGCTATATCAGGATATAGCCTGATTTAGACCATACTTGACACAGTTATTGGAAGTCATACCAAAACGACAATTACAAAATTTCAGCCAAATTGGATAACAATTGCGCCCTCTAGAGGCTCAAGAAGTCGAATCGGGAGATAGGTTTATACGACAGCTAAATCAGGATATATACTGATATAGACCATATTTAAGACAGTTATTGGAAGTCATACCAAAACGATAATTGCAAAATTTCAGCCAAATCGGATGTCAATTGCGCCCTCTCGAAGTTCAAGAAGTCTAATCGGGAGATAGGTTTATACGACAGCTAAATCAGGATATGGACTGATTTAGACGCTACTTAAGACAGTTGTTGAAAGTTATATCAAAACAATATTTGCAAAATTTCAGCCAAATCCGATAACAATTGCGCCCTCTAGAGGCTCAAGAAGTCTAATCGGAATTGCGCCCTCTAGAAGAACTCTTTAGCAACTTTGCCTACTGTAAAAGTACTTTCCTTTGTTGTAAAACAAAAAACTCTTGAATGTCAAAAGTGCTTCGATAGCCGCAACTGATTATTTGTTTACCGGGAAAATAGTTGATCCCTAGTGTCTCTTCTTCCGGAGAAAGTGAGAGAGAGAGAGAGAGGGAGATAGGGTAAGTATTTCAGCGTATCGACCATTGATGGGCGGATGGTAAACAATTTTTAAAATTTCGCCATAGGTACGTCCGATGACAAAAAAATATTAGAGCAACATGGTGGTGGAAAGCAAGAGAGGGAGATAGGGTGCGTACTTCAGCGTATCGACCACTGATGGGCGGATGGTAAACAATTTTTAAACTTTCGCCACAGGTACGTCCGATGACAAAAATCACTAGAGCATCATTGAAGGCCTTTGATATAATTGTGTTATATATCATCGAAATAATTCTAAATATATTCTGGAAGAATTATAAACCGATCTGAACCAAACTAAGGTCGGATATCGTGAGGCCCAGAAAAACTCACTGTTTCAAATTTCAGCGAAATCGGGTAATAAATAAAGCTTTTATTGCCTTCAGTCCCCTTATCGGCAGATTGGTCTATATGACAGCTATATCAAATATAGTCCGATCTGAACCATATTTAGGTCGAATGTTGGGAGGTCTTAACCTACTCAGTGTTTCAAATTTCAGGGAAATCGGGTAATAAATAAAGCTTTTATGGGCTTCAGACCCTTTATGGGGAGATCGAACTATATAGCAGCTATATCTAAATATAGTCCGATCTGATCCATATTTAGGTCAGATATCGGGAGGCTTAAAATAACCCACTGTTTCAAATTTCTGCGAAATCGGTCAAAAAATAAAGCTTTTATGGCCTTCAGACCCATTATCGGCAGATCGGTCTATATGGCAGCTATATCTAAATATAGTCGGATATGAACCATATTTAGGTCAAATATCGGCAGGCTTAAAATAACCCACTGTCGCAAATTTCAGCAAAATCGGGTAATAAATAAAGCTTTTATGGCCTTCTAACCCATTATCGGCAGATCGGTCTATATGGCAGCTATATCTAAATATAGTCCGATATGAACCATATTTAGGTCAGTTGTCGGGAAGCCCTGAACTACTCACTGTTTCAAATTTTAGCGAAATCGGTTAAAAAATAAAGTTTTTATTGCCTTCAGACCCTTTATCGGCAGATCGGTCTATATGGCAGCTATATCTAAATATGGACCGATCTAAACCATATTTGGGTCAGATGTCGGGAGGCTTAAAATAACCCACTGTTGCAAATTTCAGTGAAATCGGCTAATAAATAAAGCTTTTGTGGTCTTCAGACCCTTTTTCGGGAGATTGGTCTATATGGTAGCTATAGCTAAATATAGTCCGATCTGAACCATATTTGGGTCAGTTGTCGGCAAGCCTTAAACTATTCACTTCAAATTTCAGCAAAATCGGATTAAAAATAAAATTTTTATGGGCATTAGACCCTTTATCGGGAAATCGTTCTATAAAGCAGCTATATCCAAATATAGTCCGATTGGGCCTGTTCAAGAACTTAACCAGCGTGCATCAAAAAGACGTATCTGTGCCAAATTTCAGCTCAATATCTCAATTTTTGGAAACTACAGAGTGATTACAACAGACGGACGGACAGACGGAGGGACACTGGGACATCGTTAAATCGTCTTAGAATTTTACGACGATCCCATCCTATGGTGGTGGGCATAAAGACCTTACCTGTGTTCAATATTGCTTCCGAAAAAGTGCTGCTATGCAAATCCTCCACACTGTTATGCTACCAGGTTTTTCACTCTGAAATGAAAGGGAAAATTCATTCTATAATTTGATTTACGTTAAAGTGTTAACATCTTTGGCAAATAATGCGGCTTATGATAAGTGTAAAATTTCGTAGCCAAAAACCTGTCGCAAGTCTACCAAAACAAACACCATCAACATGAGCAAAATGGGGTTGATTTTCCCCCGAGTATCATATCAATCTACCACTATTGCAATGCTAATGTCTTTGTGCTGTTTGCCTAAGGCAATGTTCTGCCGAGACTTTTGTATCTGCTACCATCCAAACTACCACCACCATTGTAGGCAATTTTATGATTATGATATTATTTTAAAATTATCCGCTTTAACAATATAAACTGACATATGGATGATGTGAAATTTTGAAATCATTTTGGTGTTAATAATGATGACATATGATTTTCATTGTACAATTAAGTCAGTCCCAGTGCGCTGGCAGGCGATGTTTTCACAAACTGTTAACATTGTCCTGTTGTTGACGTTGGCATTTGCGAGAGTTAAGTGCAGGGCAGGCAATTTGTCTTAGATTCTATTGGAGATGTGAGTGCGACACAACAAAGTTAGCTACAAACAAGTAGAAGCGTGCTAAGTTTGGCCGGGCCGAATCTTAGGAACCCACCACCATGGATTCCGCAAAAAATTTATACAAAATAAATATAGTTTAAGGGCATAGTTTTACCAAAATCGGACGAAAATTGCGGCATGTAGGTATAGACTGATTTGGACCGTGCTTGGAACAGTTGTTGAAAGACACAACAGAACACTAACACTGTGCAAAATATTAGCCAAATCGGACAAAAATTGCAGATTGTAAGAGCTCAAGAAGTCAAATCGGGAGATCGGTCTATATGGGAGCGATATCAGGCTATAGACCAATTCGGAACGTACCTGTGACAGTTGTTGATAATCATAACGGAATACTACATGCAAAATTACAGCCAAAAAAAGGCAAAAATTGCGGCTTGTAAGGACTCAAGATGTCAAATAGGGAGATCGGTTTATATGGGAACTATATCTAAATCTAAACCGATCCTCTGATGTCGGGTATAAAAAAGTATATCCCACCACCGTGGATATACTCATCATCATTGTTGCCGTTTTTGGTAGGTTCCTACCAAAATTGGTAAGTTTTCATACCCTCCACCATAGGAGGGGGGTATACCAATTTCGTCAATCTGTTTGTAACACCTGTGTTCTTGATCGTCATTTCATTTTATGTCGAATAAGCCATGTCCGTCTGTCTGTCAAAAGCACTCTAACTTTCGAAGGAGTAAAGCTATGCGCTTGAAATTTTGCATCAACACTTTTTATTAATGTAAGTCAGTTGGGTTTGCAAATGGACTAAATCGGTCCATGTTTTGATATAGCAACCATATAAACCTATCTTGGGTCTTGACTTTTTCAGTCGCTAGAGGGCGCACTTCTAATCCGACTTGGCTGCAATTTTGCACGTGGTGTTTTGTTACCACTTTCAACAACTGTGCTACGTATGGTTCAAATCGGTCTAAAACCTGGTGTAGCTGCCACATAAACCGATCTTGGGTCTTGACTTCTTGAGCCGCTAGAGGGAGCAATTCTCATCGGATTTGGGTGAAATTTTGCATGATGTGTTTTGTTGTGACTTCCAATAACTGTATTAAGTTAGGTGCAAATCGGTGCATAAATTGATATATCTAAATATAGTCCGATTTGGTCCATATTTAGGTCAGATATCAGGAGGCTTAAGATAACCCTCTGTTATTCAGCGAAATTGGGTAATTAATAAAGCTTTTATGGGTTTCAGACCCTTTATTGACAGATCGGTGTATATGACAGCTGTATATAAATATAGTCCGATATGAACCGTATTTGGGTCAGATGTCGGGAGGCCTAAAACTACTCACTGTTTTAAATTTCAGCGAAATCGGATGAAAATTAAAACATTTATGAGCATTAGACCCTTAAACGGAAAATCGGTCTATATGGCAGCTATATCCAAATATGATCCGATTTGGCCCGTTCAAGAACTTAACCAGCGTGCATCAAATAGACGTTTCTGTGCCAAATTTCAGCTCAATATCTCAATTTTTGAAGGCTTTAGAGTGATTACAACAGACGGACGGACAGACACACGGACATTGTTAAATCGTCTTAGAATTTTAGGACGATCCGAATACTTTGTAGGGTCGGAAAATGATATTAGGATGTGTTGCAAACGGAATGACTAAATGGATATACCCCCTATAAAAGGTATAAAAAGAATCTGTGCAAAGTTTTGGCTCAATATCTCTATTATTAAAGACTGTAGTGTGATTTCAATAGACAGACGGATGAACATGGATATATTGTCGACGATAAGATTTATATATACTTTATTGGGTCAGAAATGGGAATTTCGATGTGTTGCAAACGAAATGACAAAATGAATATACCCCTATTCTAAATCATTAAAGCTAGAATAAAATTTTTGTAGTTGTACATCCCTATTTTGTTAGTTGCCTGCTACAGGCCATTTGATTTGCTAGCCAGAAAATATTTCTTAGCGCCTCGACCGTCTTCCATGATAAGTGATTACAAACAGATAGCCGAGCTTGAATGGTGCTTTTTACTCGTGAATGATACCCTACCCACGCACACAACCCTCATCTTTATTCCTTTTCCTTCGTATGGAAAATCCCATTTTTGAGTTATGGATTTCATTTTTTCTACACTTGTTCGGCGTTCTCTCGAATTAAAAGGGAGAGGTATGAACAAGTTTTTTCTCCCCCATATTTATTTTTTTGCCCTAGCATATCATAGTCAAGGAAAATTGATAATACCAGTTTGTTACCAGTTGCGTTAAATTTGTTGTCACCTCATTAGTTAAGGTGTTCTTTTTTATAAGGACAACACTCACATCTGTGATGTAAGGCAAGTAATTTTGAGTGCTTCTGCTTTTTTTCTATCCTTCATAAATTATAATCCATATTGTCTCCAGTAACTCATCTGCCCATGTTGTATTGTGATTTTATTGTGCGTATCATTTGGCCTCACTAAAGGGGTTTGTTGTCTCTTGATGGAATATTTTTGCAAGACCTAAGGTTTTAGTTCCGCCGCAATAGAATGGATAACTGCCCAAAAAGGGGTTAAATATCAACAACAAAGAAAAAATTATTAATGTTTATTTTTATTGTCAGTTGTAAGTTGCTTATGTCGTATGTTTCAAATGTTGATGTGTTACCATGTTCAGCTACAATGAATGGGGGTTCCAAAGACTTGCATTTTGATTTATTAAATTAAAAGGAATTGATTAATTGAATCTTTGTTAGGAGAGGGTTATAAGGCAATTTATGACATCGGATGAAAAACATTTTCTAAACGACTACATGGAAATTTATATAGAATGGTATACAAAATTCAACTGCATTATTATTAACAGGCTTTTAACATATTAGTATATGAACATTTTTATACCCACCACCGAAGGATAAGGGTATATTAATTTTGACGTTCCGTTTGCAACACATTGAAATATCCATTTCCGACCCTATAAAGTATATATATTCTTGATCAGCGTAAAAATCTAAGACGATCTACCCATGTCCGTCTGTCTGTTGAAATCACGATACAGTCTTTTAAAATAAAGATATTGAGCTGAAACTTTGCACAGATTCCTCTTTTGTCCATAAGCAGGTTTAGTTCGAAGATGGGCTATATCGGACTATATCTAAATATATACCCCATATAGACCGATCCGCCGATTTATGATCTAAGGCCCATAAAAGCCAAATTTATTATCCGATTTTGATGAAATTTGGGACAATGAGTTTTGTTAGGCCCCTCGACATACCTCTTCAATTTGGCCCAGATTAGTTCAGATTTGGATATAGCTGCCATATAGACCGATCTCTCGATTTAAGGTTTTTGGCCAATAAAAGGCGCATTTATTGTCCGATGTCGCCGAAATTTGGGAGAGTGAGTTGTGTTAGGCCCCTCGACATCTTTCTGCAATAGGGCATAGATCGGTTCAGATTTAGATATAGTTGCCATATAGACCGATCCGCCGATCTAGGGTCTTAGACCCATAAAAGCGACATTTATTATCCGATTTTGCTAAACTTTAGGACAATGAGTTGTGTTAGGCCCTTCAATATTCTTCTTCAATTTGGCTCAGGCCGGTTCAGATTTGGATATAGCTGGCATATAGACCGATCTCTCGATTTAAGGTATTGGGCCCATAAAAGGCATACTTATAATCCGATTTCGCTGCAATTCGAAATGAAAGTCGAATTTGGTCCAAATCGAACCATATTTCGATAACGCTGCTATGGGGGCATAAAATATGCATTTTTCACCGGATAGTGACGAAAGAGAGGAGAGTCTCAGTGAGTGGTCAGGTGGCACTGGCTCTTAATTAAATACTGAGTGCCAATGATACTCAAGATGACAAGGCGAGTTATTGGCGCCTTCAAATAGCCAATGGCCAACATCAGCGTCTGTTCCCAGGTTAGGGGCGGCTGGCGGCAAGCGTCGGATCTTGGAGCAAGCGGCTCGCCACAACGAGGGATACATGCAATCCCACAAAACCCATGTAGTTGGGGCGCTTGGCCAGTAACCCGCCCCAGGAAAACGCAAACGAAAAAAGGACCATGATTTGCAGATCTGCACCTGGAATGTCCGCACTCTTTATAGAGAAGATGCAGTATACGCGCTGGCGGATGTATTAGAGAAATACAAAGCAGATATAACCGCCTTACAGGAAGTGCGGTGGACTGGGAATGGCGTCACTACAACACCAAACGGTGACGAACTATACTATAGCTGCCATAACACGAGGCATGAATTTGGCTGCGGATTTGTGGTTAGTCGGAGACTGAAACACCTTGTCTCTAGCTTTACTCCGGTGGATGAGAAGCTACCCACAATCCGCATAAAAGCCAAATTCTTCAACATCAGTCTTATTTGTGCCCATGCCTCGACGGAAGATAAAGACAAGCCGACCAAGGATATTTTCTACGAGCGCCTAGAGAGAATATAACCGCTGCCCCGCACATGATATTAAAACCGTTCTGGGAGATTTTAATGCGAAAATATGGAAGGAAGACATTTTTGGTCCAACAGTCGGAAAGTTTAGCCTCGACGAGATAACGTCCAGTAATGGGTTGAGGTTGATAGATTTCGCCGCGGCAAAAAACATGGTAGTTAGTAGCACCAGATTTCAACATAAAAATATTCACAAAGCCACATGGCTGTCACCCGATCAAAACACGAGAAACCAAATTGATCACGTTGTGATAGATGGAAGCCATTCATACAGCTTATCCATCCATGTTAGATGTACGATCGATCCGTGGAGCGAATATAGATTCGAATCATTACGTTGTTGCACCAAGGGTTCGCACCCGTTTGAATATAGCGAGGAAAGTACGATCTGACACTGCACGGAAGCTGGACATTGAAAAGCTGCAAACACAACAAATGGCAGCGGCATACTCCACTCGACTCACCCAACTGCATCATGAAAGCACTCCTTGTTCCGATGATATAATGGCGCAGTGGCAAACTATTGCCCATTCCATGAAAAATGCCGCGAAATCCGTACTTGGGTACCGGAAGCCTCCTCCAAAAAACCCATGGTACGACCAAGAGTGTCGAGATGCTACTGAAGCCAAGAATGCGGCATATAGAGCAACCCTGAAATCAGTAGCAACGAGCCAGATGAAGGAGAGGTATCGGTAGAAAAGGAGAGAGGAGAAACGTCTATTCCGCGAAAAAGGAAATGGAAGGACACGAGTGCGAGCGAATTGAGATGTACAGGAGTCAGAATGAAGTCCGGCAATTCTTCCAAAGAATTAAACACCAAACCAATGGCTTTGGTGCAGGCACATCCTCCTGCAGAGACAAAGAAAGAAATCTGGTAACTGACACAGACAACATGCTGAGGATATGGAAAGAACATTTTACCCAACTGTTAGTGTCCGATGTTGGCGGCGAAGAGAATACCGCAGAACCAATCCCTGATGATGGTATAGAATGTTTACCTCCTAGTCAGAATGAGGTTCAAGTAGCAGTAACCCGACTAAAGAACAACAAGGCAGCAGGAGCCGACGGGTTACCCGCTGAACTATTTAAGACCGGAGGCGACACACTGATAAGGCGTATGCATCAGCTTATCTGCGCAATCTGACCCGATGATTGGAACCTCAGTATACTATGTCCCGTACACAAGAAAGGAGACAAGACGGAATGTGCCAACTACAGAGAAATAATGTGCCAACCCATCGCATACAAGAAACTCTCGAGCGTACTGTGTGAAAGATTAAAACCTAAAGTCAATGAGATAATTACCAGGTAAATCCACCCTAGACCAGATATTCACACGGCGCCAAATCCTGGAAGAGACCCGAGAAGGATACATCAACACCTACCATCTCTTAGTTGACTACAAAGCCGCCTTCAATACTCCTTTACGTTCAAAGGTATTTCAAGCCATGTCTGAGTTTGGTATCCCTGCAAAATTAATAAGACTCTGCAGGATGACACTTGCTGATACGCGTTCCTCAGTAAGAATAGGAAAGAATCTCTCCGAACCATTTAATACGAGACGAGTTTTCAGACGAGGGGACAGCCTATCGTGTGATCTCTTTAATATCCTGCTGGAGAAGATTATACGAGATGCAGAAGTGAATAGATATGACACACTAATCACAAGAGAACACACGCTACTCGCCTATGCCGACGACATAGATATCATAGGTCGGTCACCGGAGGTAGTAACTGCAGCCTTTGAAAAAATCGAAAGAGAGTCAGTGAAAATGGGTCTGACAGTAAATGGAGATAAGATGAAATGGATGGTTTCAACTCCCAAAAAGCCTTGTACAACCGAGCAGATAAAGAACATGGAGAAAGTTGGGAACCACAACTTTCAGATAGTCAGTAACTTTATCTACCTCTGCACCGCCGTAACCGAAACAAGGCCATCTCTCGACAGACGAAGACTACACTTTACAAGACACTGATACTACCCGTGCTGTAATATGGTTCTGAAGCATGGGTACTTGTGAAAGTAGATGAGGCAGTGCTTGGAGTATTTGAGAGAAAGATTCTTCGTAAAATGGGTGGCTGATGAAAGCCGCTACCAAAAAAAAATGTAATAACTTTTTTTCTATTTAATAATAATAATTTAATAATTAATTTAATTAATTAATTAATTAATTTAATTAATAATAATTTAATAATTAATTTAATAATTTAATTTAACATGAATAAAAGAAAAATGTATTCCATACACCGAAAAAAAAATGTAGCAATATTCATCATTGTAGCAATATTCATCAGCCACCCTGTATATACCCGAGGTGGTGGGTATCTGAAGTTCAGCCCGGCCGAACTTAACGCATTTTTACTTGTTTTTTGAAGTCCTTGTAAGAAAATGTGATTGCAAATGCAAATTTTGCCCATGAACATTCCACTAAGAAACAGAGGATAACTTCTTACATATCAATGAGTGCAGTCCGATTCAAGTTTAAGCTCAATGATAAAGGGCCTCCTTTTTATAGCCCAGTCCGAGTGGCGTGAGAAGAGAGAAGTTTTTACATGGCATAGTACCTCTCGATTGTTACAAGCATTAGCATCACGTCGTATCCTGTGGAGAATGGGTTTTCATCAAAAGCCTCAACATGTCCTCCGTTGTCTCTGCTCTCACTCCCATTTTGTCTACTAAAGTTTCAGTTTGGACATGGGTTTTTGAGAGAAACTTTTTTTCGTGGCGGCGGCATTAACGCTATCGACCTGTTCACAGAGGCACGTTTTGTCGCTCTGTCTTCTATGCTTGGACAATCAAAATTATCTTGCCAAAGTCTCCTTCTGTGTAGCCTTCCGAATTTTGTCCAGTTGGTTTTCAACTTATTCCGGAAGCTTATCGGATTCGGCGCTGATCTCATCAGCATCATTTTGACAATACGTAAATTTCCAAAGACTATCCGGTTGGGGAGCAGTGGATACTTCTTTCATATCAAGGAGTGCTGCCCTATTCAAGTTTAAGCTCAATGATAAGGGACCTCCTTTTTATGGCCGAGTCCGAACGGCGTGCCGCAATCCGACACCTCTTTGGGCAGAAGATTATACAAGGCTTCTATGCATGGCATATTACCTCACAAATGTCGCCAGCATTAGAAGAGGACAATTACCGCTGAAACGTTTACTGATGTTCTCGCCAGGATTCGAACCCAGGCGTTCAGCGCTACGGTTATAGTTTTACATAAAACCTTAGTACGCACTAAGATGAAGATTTTTGCCAAATGTTTACAATACATCTTTGCATGTGAACGTGACATATTCCGACGTCTGCCAATAAATGACTTTCATGAGTATAATGAAATGGAAATCCGTTCATAATCCATTGACATAAGCGAAGCTTTCCATCACTGAGTTTGCATGCCATATACATAAACATGTAACACATGTATGTTTATATGTATGCGTTAATGTTGATTCTTTTACACTTGTCCAAATGACTTTGTGATGAACACTTGGCCATTTCACACCCAACTGTGTGTGGGTTTTTTTTTGTTCCCCTTCTCTCATCTTTTAGGCAGCAACAAATCCTTGCACAAAATTTCTATTTTATTGAATAGCGTTCGTGTTGCCGGAAATCCTCTAAAATTTATTTACTTAAAAAATCACTGTCAAAGCATTTCGTTTTATTAAAATTTTATGCTCATCCCACCCCCATTGGGTGCGTTATACGCTGTTGAATGTCAATGTTATGTAAACATGAGTCTTAAATAAATTTCTGCGCTCTCCGCATCTGGGAGGACATAGCAGAAAAGCGTTTATAATTCAAATAAAGTCCTCTCATTCCATACAAATGAAATCGGCTAGAATGTTCCATGCCAACTTAAGGCGATTTGAGGGTGATGACAATGAACATTCCATTATTACTGACCCCTGCTGCTAAGGGCAGGGCGATGAATATTCCCGTTTTTGTTACTTCTATCGATCATCCCACCTGCTGTGGTGAAATTAATCGTTATTGGTTATTTGTCTCCGCCATATCTTAGAGGATAAATATTTCACAGCATCCTTACAGGGTTCAAGCGTCACACAGAACATGTTTGTTCACATTACTATGCAAACAATATTGTCATTCTCAGGATTCACGTATAATGGTTGTTGCGAAATTATTCCTTGGAGTTATTAAAGCGAAATCATATTAAAAAGTTGTTTATTTAATGCCCAGTAGACCAAGTAGACTTTTGTGTGGCATAAATTTTGTTAATATTCCCAGGTTGGTACACCAATTATACGGCGCCTTTTACCCTTGAAGTGAAAATCGGACGATATATATATATGGAAGCTATATCTTAATCTGAACCGATTTCTGTTAAGTTCATCAGTAATGTCAATAGTCATAAAAAAATCGTCCTGCCAACTTCTGAGTGAATCGGTTAACAAATGACGATGTTATTGCAATATTAGTCCAAATCGGACGAACATATATATGGGAGCTATATGCAAATCTGAACCAATTTTTTCCCAATTTCAATAGACTTCATCTCTAGGCCGAAAGACATGTCTGTACCAAATTTGAAGATGAAAATTGCGACCTGTACTTTGTACATAAATTAACATGGAAAGACAGACAGACGGACATAGTTCACAAATGACTGAATGTTACAAACAACACAGATCTACCAAAGTGCTGATAGTGTCTAAGAAAGTAAAGCAAGGCTATACATGGGCCGGCCCCCAGCGATGTTATACCACCAAGCAGTTGCGTGGGGTTCGGGGACTGGAGATGGAGTGTGGTTTAGTACATAGAAATCGTGCATGTTTTTCAGTACGGGCTGAATATATCTACGAAGATTCCACACCTAAAGCGGATACAAAAAAAAAAAAAAAACAAGTAAAAGCGTGCTAAGTTCGGCCGGGCCGAATCTTATATACCCTCCACCATGGATCGCATTTGTCGAGCTCTTACCACGGTATCTCCTTTTAGGCAAACAAAGGATAAAAGAAAAGAATTGTTATGTTATTCGAACAATATCAAGTTATGGTTCACTTCAGACCATAATTGAACTGAATATTGGAGACCATAGTAGAAGTCATTGTGTAAAATTTCAGCCAAATCTAGTAAGAATTGCGCACTTTAGATGCTGAAGAAGTTTATAGGTGAGCTGCATTAGGCTATAAACCGATTCATGCCATACACGTATGTTAAAGGTCATGAGAGAAACCGTTGTACGAAATTTTAACCAAATTGGGTAATACTTGCGCCCTTTAGAGGCTCAAGAAGTCAAGATCCCAAATCGGTTTATATGGCAGCTATATCAGGTTATGAACCGATTTGAAACATTCTTAACACAGTTATAGGAAGACATAACTAAACACGTCATGCAAAAATTCAGCCAAATCGGATAATAATTGCGTCCCCTAGAGGCTCAAGAAGTCAAGACCCCAGATCGGTTTATATGGCAGCTATACTAGGTTATGAACCGATTTGATTTATTCTTAGCACAGTTGTTGAAAGTCATAACAAAACACCTCATGCAATATTTCAGCCAAATCGGATAATAATTGCGCCCTCTAGAGGCTCAAGAAGTCAAGATCCCAAATCGGTTTATATGGCAGCTATATCAGGTTATGAACCGATTTGAAACATTCTTAACACAGTTGTTGGAATAACAAAACAAAACACGTCATGGAAAATTTCAGCCAAATCGGATGGGAATTGCTCCCTGTAGAAGCTTAAGAAGTCAAGGCCCCAGATCAGTTTATATGGCAGCTATATCAGGTTATGCACCGATTTGAAATCAATTTAAACTATCTCATGCAAAATTTCAGCCAAATCGGATAAGAATTGTGCCCTCTAGCGGCTCAAGAAGTCAAGACCCCAGATCGGTTTATATGGCAGCTATATCAGGTTATGCACCTATTTGAAACATTCTTAACACAGTTGTTGGAATAACAAAACAAAACACGTCATGGTAAATTTCAGCCAAATCATATGGGAATTGCTCCCTGTAGAAGCTTAAGAAGTCAAGACCCCAGATCGGTTTATATGGCAGCTATATCAGGTTATGCACCGATTTGAAACTTTCTTAACACATTTGTTGAAAGTCATAATAAAACACTTCGTGCAAAAATTCATTCAAATCTGATAAGAATTGCGCCCTCTAGCGGCTCAGCTATGTCAGGTTATGGCAGCTATGTCAGGTTATGGACGGATTTGAACCATACTCAACACAGTTGTTGGAAGTCACAATAAAACACCTCATGCAAAATTTCAGTTAAATCAGATAAGAATTGTGCCCCCTAGCCGCTCAAGAAGTCAAGATCCCAGATCGGTTTATATGGCAGCTATATCAAAACGTGGGCCTATTTACTCCATTTACAATTCCAACCGATCTACTCTAACAAAAAGTATTTGTGCAAAATTTCAATCGGCTAGCTTTACTGCTTCGAAAGTTGGCGTGCTTTCGACAGACAGACGGATGGACGGACGGACGAACGGACGGGCTGACGGGCGGACGGAAATGGCTAGTTCGACGTAAAATGTCATGACGATCAAGATTAAATATACTTTATGTGGTCTTAGACGAATGTGGTGGAAATCTGTACCTAACCTTATATAGCTGAAAGGAATGGAAGGGGTTTCCGATCGGATACCTGAGATAAACCTTGAAGTCGAATGCGAGGCACTGCTGCCATCGGCACAGTCTTGGATTGACGGAACCCAAGTATTGTCATCTGGAAGATCATGTTACACGGATGGATCAAAGCTGGAGGACAGAGTGGGCCTGGGGGTTTACATTGAGAACCCAGGGACTGAGATCTGGTTTAGATTGCCTGACCATAATACGGTCCTGCAGGCGCAAATCCGGACGATCACTGAATACGTGAAGTGGAGTGGTGCTAACGCGAGGAGGTCGATTGTGAACATCTTTACCGACAGTAAAATTGCCATAAGGGCAATAACAACCAGGACGATAAGGTCACGAACAGTCTTGCAGTGTAAGAAGGAGATTAACGCCTTCTCTGAGGATGACAAAATCCGCATCGTTTGGGTGCCGGGCAATAACGGAGTAAGGGGAAACGAAAGGGCAGACGATTTGGCGGTGAAGGCCAGAGGACTGCCGTCAATAAAAAACCCGAAGTCTTTCGGGTCGACGCAGACCGAGTTAAGGGAGTAGGCGACGAATGCGCATGCAACATTGTGGAACAGCGAAACGGTCGGTAGGGCGGCGAAAATCCTATGGGGGGATCCAGATCGTAAAAGGACGAGGCTATTGCTGAAAGGAAGCAAGAAGGAGGTCAGTATAGCTAATGGTATCATAACGGGACTAATATGACTACGAGCTCACTTATGTAAAATCGGTGCTGCAAGTGATAGCATGTGTAAGGCATGCGGAAAGATGATGAGACGTTGAAGCATTTCCTTTGTCATTGCCCGGCTTTCGCGTCTAACAGATATCGGCACTTAGGTGGAGACACAATACCAGACATGAACCAACTTAGGGGAGTGGTATTGAAAACAATTAAGGATTTTGTAACTAGCACGGAATTTGTAACATAAAATTTTCTTTGTATACCCACCACCGAAGGATGGGGGAATATTCATTTTGTCATTCCATTTGCAATACATCGAAATTTCCATTTCCGACCCTATAAAGTATATATATTCTTGATCAGCGTAAAAATCTAAGACGATCCAGACATGTCCGTCCGTCTGTCTGTTGAAATCACGCTGCAGTCTTTAAAAATAGAGCTATTGAGCTGAAACTTTGCACAGATTCTTTTTTTGTCAATAAGCAGATTAGGTTCGAAAATGGGCTATATCGGACTATATCTTAATATAGCCCCCATATAGACCGATCGGCCGATTTAGGGTCTTACGCCATTAAAAGCCACATTTATTACCCAATTTGGTTGAAATTTGGGACAGTGAGTTGTGTTGAGCCCTTCTACATCCTTCGTCAATTTGGCTTAGATCTGTCCAGATTTAGACCGATCCTCCGTTTTAGGGTCTTAGGCCCATAAAAGCTGTATTTATTATCCGATTTTGCTGAAATTTGGGACAGTGAGTTGTGTTAGGCCCTTCGACATCCGGTCTAGATTTTAACATAGCTGCCATATAGACCAATCTCTCGATTTAAGGTTTTGTGTCCATAAAAGGCGCATTTATTATTCGATTTTGCTGAAATTTGAGACTGTGAGTTGTGTTAGAGACTTCGACGTCCTTCGTCAATTTGGCTCAGATCGGACCAGATTTCGATATAACTGTCATATAGACCGATCTCTCGATTCAAGGTTTTGGGTCTATAAAAGGCGCATTTATTGTCCGATGTTGCCGAAATTTGGGACAGAGAGTTAAGTTGAGCCCCTCCACATATTTCTGTAATTTGGCATCAAGATTTGCATATAGCTGCTATATAGACCGATATCTCGATTTAAAGGCGCATTTATAATCCGATTTAACTGAAATTTGACACAGTGACTTATGTTAGGCTTTTGAACATCTGTGTCGTACATGGTTCAGATCGGTTTATTCATAGATATAGCTACTAAAAAGTCCAATATTTCGTTATACACAATTGAACAATGACTTGTACTTGTTGGAGGTTACTTTATAGTTTTTAGAGCACACAACAAGCCGATTACTGGCTTAGGTATATGTCCATAGTGGCATGGGGCGGACTAACATCTGCACCCTCTTTTCAACCTAACCTAACCTTATATAGTTTTCATATATAAACCGATCTTGGGTCTTGACTTCTTGAGCCTCTAGAAGGCACAACTCTTATCCGATTTGGATAAAATTTTCCGATTTAGCTGAAATTAGGCATGGCGTGTTTCCGCAAATGCGATCTATGGTGGAGGGTATATAAGATTCAGCCCGGCCGAAACCGTTTTTGTTCGCTTCTTGTTCTGCTGGAAAATCCGATCTGTGTACTTTTAGCAAACTCAGTCATTATTTTCGACCTGGGTGCTTCAAATATGCCACATCCTCCTCCATAGACCAAAAGAATCTTCTAACCAATTTTATATGCTACATCATTATGGTATGGTGGCTGTTGATATTTTTTGTCGTCTAATTTTTTGTTTTCTCCTATGAAAGTTACCATTTGTAAGCTGTCGCTCACGTAGTCAGTGTCCGTGCAATTAAATTAAAATGAAAATATCCTGTGGATTAAATTAATTTTCATTTGCATAAGTTTGTCGTCTTTTTTCTTTTCTCCTCAGCGTATGTGCCCGTGGCATTTCGCTCATGCCCATAAGCCCAGAAAGGACGCGTTGGCCTTTTCATTTGTCGAGGCGACGGTCAGAGGGCTCAGAAGTAGTGGCAAGGAAAAAGTTGCAAAATTATTTCTATTTTGTTTATTATTATTTTTTTAGGAATTGTTTTAAGTAGTAGATATGTATTTTAATGCAGCTGGGCACAAAAAAAATGTTAATTGTCATTGTGCCTAATTATTATTTTTTCCGGCTACTTTTTGTTGTCTTCTCCTCCAACTCCCTCATCCATTTGTCTCGTTTTATTGTACAAAGTGTCCTTTTCTGAAAGCCCTCCTCATTTCGTTGGCCAACATTAGCTGTTATAAGGCACAAGAGGGCAGAGGAAAGTGTACCAATGCCAAGGAAGGCCAACAGCAAAGCAAAAAAAAAAATACCAAAAGCAATCAAATTAAAAACAAAGTTTATGTGACATTTTTAATAATGGTCATCCTTAAAACATTTTTTTTTTGTTTTTGTTGCTGTTTGCCTCCAACAATTTTCTCTCATTTTGTGATAAACATTAGTCTTATTGTCATTTCGAGTGTAACATTTTATTGAGCCGAGCTAAGGGATGGAGAAGGGGGTGGGGGGGTCCAGGCTTCCACGCAATGACCGTTTTCAATTGTCCCCAGTTTTCCAGGCGTAATACTTCACTTACCCAAGATGCCATCGCCAACTCAAACCACCTTCGTGCTGTTTCCTTTTACTTTCCTTTTTTGTTTCCAAATATATAAATTGTGTCTATTTGTCATGTGTTCCATATTGTGACGCCATATTTGCTGGCCACGACAACCAGCTTATATGCCTTCCCCAGTTGCCCATGCCATAAACAAAGTGACCATGTGTGTCCGTGTCCGTGTCCATGTCCTTTTGCTTGTCATGGCGTTTATGAATCCTTTTGCTGGTGCGGCTGCTGTTGTGTATCCACATAAAAGTCCTCATATTGTTATGGGGATTTTTATGTGTATCCTTCATATCTTCGTTCTATGGCATTGTGGGTGTGATGTAAGTATGTCTTTGTGTGTGCATGATGATGATATCGTATTTGTGTTCAAAATACAATCACACTTCTGTCCCTGCTCTGTATTATAGCATGTCATAGGAATTTGTGAACCAGCATCCATATTTGTCCCCAAAATTTATGAACCACACAAACGGACAGAGTCCCCCGCCCATCTTTTTGATCAGCTTGTTACTGCGTCAAAGCGAAACCCCAACGGTCAAAGCAGTCAACCCTTATTATTTAGCAGTACAGTCAATAGCAAAAAGGGACAACAATTCAACCCAATATGAACCAATGCGGTTAAAGTTGGATAGCCGCAATTACGACATTTCAAAGAGTTTTTAATTTTTTTGCTTCATAAAGTGTCTGGACATGGACTACAACTTTTGTTCTCATTCCGTTTGCAAATCATGGAAATATTCATCTTTGGCTCTTAAAGATGCATATATTTTTGATCGTCGGTAAATTGTAAGATAGCCTAGTCATATCCCGACGAACAAAAGTCTGTACCGCTGTTTGTTGTAACAAAGCTACACTCTCTGGAAACTATCATATCGAGCTAAAAATTCAGGCAGATGAATTTTTTGCGCACAGGCCGAATCTTGGGTACCCGCCGAAGACCTGCACAAAACCATTCATTGGTGACTGTTTTTGTTGAACTCGTGAACGCTAAACCCACATGATGTTGTTTTTCAAGACTTCTGAAGAGCGAGAGACTGAAGATAGAGTAAACCTAGAGTAAACCGAACAATTTGCTGTTGAGTAGATAATTTTGAAGATCAACATTAAGTGCTTGGGAGTATTTCAATCTCGAATTCAAAGCCGATACAGCAGGGATGATAATCTGGATACAATGTTACTTTTTTATACTTTTAAAAATTCGAAAGTGTCACGGAAGCCCCGCGAGCAATTTGGTGCCTTTTTCGAAAGTTTTAAATAAAATATTGGTCTTTTTGGCAGTTATATCCAAATATAAACCGATCTGAACCATATAGAACATGGATGTCGAAAAGACTAACATAAATCACTGCATCGAATTTCAACAAAATCGGATAAAAAATGCGCTCGATATAAAATCTTGGCCCTGTAAAAATACAGGTCCAAGATTTTAAATCGAGATACCGTTCTATATGATACCTATAACCAAATTTGGACCGATCAGGACCAAATTAAGCAAGGATACAATAATCATCCTATTTTATTATAACTCCACTACTATATCCGTAGTTTTATCTTAATGGGGGCTGGTCTCGATCATATTTTATTAAGGTCCCGAGAACTCATATACAAGTAACATATTCAGACAATAAATCTACTTTTTAGGGGACTAAGACCCTAAATTGGAAGATCGGCCTATATTATAGGTATATCCAAATAATCTAATCTGACTCTTATGTGGATCGGATGTCGCGAGGCTTAAACCAACTTACTATTTCAAATTTCGACGAAATCGGCAAATAAATAAAGCTTTTATGAGCTTCAGACCCTTAATCGACATATGGTCTATATGAGATCTATATCTAAATACAGTCCGATCTTAATCATATTTGGGTCAGATGGCGGGTGGCTCAGAACAACTCACTGATTAAAATTTCAGTGAAATTGGGTAATAAATGCATCTTTTATGGGCTTGAGACCCTTTATCGACTGATCGGTCTATGTGGCAGCTATATCTAAATAAAGTCCGATCCGAACCATATTTAGGACGGATATAGGGAGGTTTAAAGCAACTCACTGTTTCAAACTCCAGAGAAATCTGATAAAAAAGAAGCTTTTGTGGGCTTCAGAACCATTATCGGGAGATCGCTCTATATGGCAGCTATATCTAAATATAGTCCGATCCGAACCATATTTAGGTCGGATGTTGGGAGGCCTAAAACTACTCGGATAAAAAATAAAGCATTTATGGCCATTAGACACCTTATCGGCAGATCGGTCTATATGACAGCTATATCCAAATATAGTCCGATCTGAACAATATTTGGGTACGATGATGTGAGGTCCAAAACTACTCGCTGTTTCAAATGTCAGCGAAATCTGATAAAAAAAAGCATTTATGGACATTAGACTCTTTATCGGCAGATCGGCCTACATGGCAGCAATATCTAAATATAGTCCAATCTAATCCATATTTAGGCCAGATATCAGGAGGCTCAAAATAACCCACTATTTCAAATTTCAGCGAAATCGGGTAATAAATAAAGCTTTTATGGGCTTCAGACCCTTAATCGGCAGATCGGTCTATATGAAAGTTATATTTAAATATAGTCCGATGGGGACCATATTAAGGTCAGATGTCGGGAAACTTTAAACCACTCGCTGTTTCAAATTTCATCGAAATCGGATAAAACAAAGCCTTTATTAGCATTAGACACTTTATCGGCCGACCGGTCTACATAGCAGCTATATCCAAATATATCCTACGTGCATCAAAAGACGTATCTGTGCAAAAATTCAGCTCAATATCTTTATTTTTGAAGACTGTAGAGCGATTACAACAGAAGGACTGACAGACGGACAGACACACGGACATATTAAACTGTTTTAGAATTTTACGACGATCCAAAATATATATACTTTGTAGGGTGACTAAATTAATATACCCCCTATCCTATGGTGGTGGGTATAAAAATCTATATGATACATGTAGGTACCAAAAAGAACAACATTGTTTCTTACCTTATCAGCAATGAACAGGAGAGAGCTTGAATTTTGGAATGTGTGAAAAGTGACTGGCGTTTCAAAATCGAAAAATGTGAACCCCAGGAATATGAATCTGAAGTTCGCTGTTCGCCCCAGGGACCAAAAAAAATAGTGCGATCATTTTTATAGTCTCCATCATGGGGTATATTATTTTCTCATTCTGTTTATAATAATATATATTCTTGATCGATATGACATTTTAAGTCAATCTATCCATGTCCGTCCATTTGTTCGTCTAACCGTCCGTAAGACCATCCATCTGTCGAAAGCACGCTAACTTTCGAAGGAGTAAAGCTAGTCGCTTAAAAATTTTGCACATATACTCTTTATTAGTGTAGGTCGGTTGAAATTGTAAATGGGCCATACCGATCCACGTTTTGATATGGCTGCCATTCAATCCGATCTTTGATCTTGACTAGAGGGCGCAATTCTCAACCGCTTTGGCTGAAACTTTGCATGGGGTGTTTTGTTATCATTTCCAGCAACTGTGCTAAGTATGCTTCATATCGTTTCATAACCAGATATAATCGATCTGGGGTCTTGCCTTCTTGAGCCTCTATAAGGCGCCATTCCTATCCGATATGGCTGAAATCTGGCATGACGTGTTTCATTATATCTGTACTACGTATGGCTCAAATCGGTCCATAATCTGACATAGCTGTTATATAAACCGATCTGGGATCTTGACTTCTTGACCCTCTGGAGGCCACGATTCCTATCCGATGTGGCCAAAATTTGACATGAAATTGATGAATTTGAAGAACTTGACAAATGCGATCCATGGTGGAGGATATATATAATATTAGGCTGGCCGAACTTAGCACTTTTACTCGTTGTTACTTAATACGTATTCAAAATTTACTCTTTAAAACCTTTTATTTGAAACCCATATTACCTAGAGTTAAGTGGGTTCAATACCCTCAAGGACCTAAGGGGCAAAATTTCCCTCTTTTTTGCATATTCGTAATCTACTCGCTAAAACCTATCGCTTGATACCTACATTGGCTAGGTTATGGGGGATTCAAATTCTCAAGACCCAGTTGGTCCTTCCCGGGTCCAATTTATAGAAATGCATTTTCGTAATCTACTCGCTTATCCTTTTTAATTGACACTGATATTGCCTAGGTTCAACCACTTCCGACCAAGGTGTGTTATGGGCTCGAAGGGAGGTGCAGGGGCCTTTGCCCAAAAAAAAAGGACTTCTGAGTGCAAAAAATAGGAGTGCAAAAAATAGGGGATAGGGGACTTAGCTGCAGCAATGGCCTCAAGTGTGGATTCCTATACTTCTGCAGAAATGGTACTTTTTGCTAGTAAAAAGTACAATTTTGACTCGTATTTTGGAAAATTTTCGAAACCACATTTATCAATCCTGCGATACAGTGAGATATAAGAAATTACTCACTGCACAATGAGTCATATGAAAGCGTCTCGCTGTAATTTTCAAAAGATGAACTGATCGCACAAATCTTTTGTTTTCTCATATAAAAACATATGTGTTTACCCATACTTTTGTCAAATTAACCACGTTGCCTTTGTACGAATTTCATACTACGAACACATACGACAAGAAAAATACTTAATCTGAAGCAAAATGTGCCCGAATACATACATTGTACAACATGCACTCATTGAAATCTGAATTAATCTCTCTTTTTGCTGAAGGGCTCATTTTTGTATTCACACATCTCGTTGTTTTGATGTATTGTTATTTGTTTTACTCAGTTCTCAACTGTCTCATACAATGTTGTATTTTTAAAAGAAGAGTTCAGTTATTGAAATACTCTATGGTTGTTAGAGTGTCTTGAAAGCATATGTAAATAGTCTTGTGCAAGCCTTTGGTACCCACCACCATGGATAACGCTATACATTTACTCTTATTAACTCAGATTGTAAATGAATTATTTTGTAACACCCAAATCGGATATTAATTGGAGCTTCTCAAGAAGCCATTCCGGGATATCGGGTTTTTGGGGATTTGGTGTGAGTTTTGGAGGCTTTTAAGGACTCAAGAAGTCCCGTGCCGGGAGATCGGCACGGGGGTTAGAAATAAGACTTCTATGGTCTCAAGAAGCCATTTCGGGGTATCGGTTTTTGCGGATTTGGAGGGCATTAGTGTACCTTCAGCCAAATCGGATAAAAATTGAGGTTTCTAGGAGCTCAAGAAGTCAAATCTAGAGATCGGTTATAATCCGATTTGGACCATACTTGGCACGGAAGCCATAGCGCTAGTTGTTGTGCCTTATGGCCCATTTGCAATCCCCAACGACCTACACCAAAAAGAAGCATATGTGCAACATTTCAAGCCGATATCTTCATTGAAAACAACCGGGGAGGTCCATCAAATTTGGGTCAAAATAAGATATAGCTCACACTTTATAGGGTAGGTGGAAGGTATTATACAGTCAGCACTGCCCGACTTTTGTCTTTCCTTACTGATTTTCACATGGATTTTTTTTTAAGTTATAAAAAGTTATCTTTCATATATCCCGGTGAACCCGATCGATCTGTTGGTCATCATTCTCAATAAATTCTCAATTTTGGTTAAGAATAAGGTTTTACAAATATTAACTGCAAACTTTCCTATGAACATTCTAGTAAGGGGCAAATTTCTCACATATCAATGAGTGCTGTCCGATTCAAGTTTAAGCTCAATGACAAGGGTCCTCATTTTTATAGCCGAGCCCGAACGGCGTGCCGCAGTGCAACATCTCTTTGGGTTTATATGGCTTCCATGCATGGCATAGTATCTCACAAATGTCACCAGCATTAAAAGGGGAAGTTTTTCTGATGGTCTCTCCAGGATTCAAACCCAGGGTCATATACGGACATGCTTAACTTCCTCTTACTGTAGTCTTTAGTAATAAAAACCTAAAAATTCATTCGTTAACTTTCAAAAGCCTGTTATTTCCTAATATCCACGAAAAACCTTATATGAACGGTTAGTTCAACAACAATTGAGGGTTATTAATTACATTATTTAAACAGCAACCACATTACCCTCTTAAATATATACCAACCAAAAACGACACACTTAAAAATTTATAACCAAATTACAAAAATTTAATATGAAAATTCTACTCGTAAAATTATTACATTTCATTTTAATTTCCCCATTGCAGATATACAACCAACTAAGTCACACACACACACACACATACAGAGAGACTATAAATAGAAAGCTTTCATACAATTACAATTGTGGGGGTTTTTATACTTAAACCTCCATCCTCAACCTCATTTTCATGCATTCATGTGGGATATAAGAGCACGTAGGCATATCATAATTAATCCCTCTCCAAAGCATATACTCGTAGCTTTTAAGTAAATACACATACATACGTACGTATCCAAAATGTGGCTTTCATATGTGTTTCTAACTTACGCAGAATAGATTTACATACACCAAACACACACAAATACATATGCGCTTACACGTTTATGCCAAACATTTTCAAAAAACTGCAGATTAAATGAGGAAAATCCTCAAATATAGCATTCTAATGAATGTATATGAATATTAGGATGGCCTACACTTATTGGGGTAAAATTTTAAATACACAAGAAAAGCCAGAAAATAAGGAGTATTTTACTTAGATACTAAATGGTAAAAATTTGAAATGGTGTTAAGCCCTAAGTCACAATATTCCATGTTTCGCTCTCACACAAAAGGAAAGATTTTACTCAGTGGTTATGGATTTAAAATGTTTGTGATGAAGGATATAGGTGGTATCATATGGTTTGAAACAAGATCAATAGATCCTCGCTACAATGATGCTCTTCAGGTATCAAATCTAGCTCATGTCAAACATCGTTCGTGTCAAATCGAAACTATTCCATCAAAACAAATAAAAAATTTATACCTCGGCAACGGTGTTAGCTTTAATCAGCTCTTTGCTTATTTTCCTATGGGATGCTTTGATGACTAATAATCGAATTCAATATTCTATTAAATGATTTTAACATTTTTCAAACCACTCTATTATTGCCATAACAGAGGACACATTCAAATGTAAAAAGCTTACCAGAACTGAACTGAGCTGATTGTGTGTGAGTTAAGCTTGTCATATAAATTTCATAATATGCCGTAATGAAATTGCATTCATTTTCGTTAACCAACCCAACAAACACTTTATATAACTGGCTTTATAAGGTTGCTAAAGTAGCATATAGGATGTAAAGGTTACAGAGTAATCAGTTAATATTCTCAAGACACATAAGCAGAAAATTAGACAAATGAAAAGAACCGGGCTTTTAACTAGGCTTATCTTCAACTATATAACTGTGTCAATGTCAATGCATGCCAACGGTGTTGGGACAATATTTGGAAACACTAAGTTGCTAATAAGGTTACTGAATCCGACATCAGTTTATGTGATGTAACAGTGACAATTTGGTGTGTGAAGTTCGTTTATGGCCAACATCCACACCAAATACGTCATGTAAATTTATTAGTCGATATAGCCTCCATAGAAACCCATCCGCTTATTTCTGAGTTATATTTGGTGTAGTTGCAAGAAGGCATAAATATAATTCGGGCACCTAATTTTTAACAATTTGGATAAAAACTAAAATCAATATGAGGGAAGTCAAATAATGGTATCAAATCTCCGAATGAACCCAGAAAAATAAAATGGTAGTAATTCAAATAAAACAACATTTTATGTACTTCCAAAATGACAAAGTTTATTGTATTCCTACATCTTAGGAAGTAATGTAAAATAACATTCTAAATGGATAGTTTAAACGCTTCCATGGAATATAAATGAATGAATTGCATTTTTTATACCCACCACCATAGGATAGGGGTATATTCATTTAGTCATTCCGTTTGCAACATATCGAAATATCAATATGCGAACCTCCAAAGAATATATATTTCGGTTCGTCGTAAAATTCTAAGACGATTTAAAGATGTGTGTCTGTCCGTCTGTTTGTCAGTCTGTTGTAATCACCCTACAGCCAAAAATTAAGATATTGAGTTGAAATTTGGCACAGATACGTTTTTTTGATGAACGGACAAATTTGGACCATGTTTGGATATAGCTGCTATATAGACCGATCTGCTGATAAAGGGTTTAATGTCCATAAATGCTATACAGTGAGTAGTTTTAAGCTTCCAAAAATAGGACCCAAATATGGTTCAGATCGTACTATGTTTATATATAGCTGCCATATAGACCGATCTGCCGATAAAGGGTCTGAAGCCCATTAAAGCTTTATTTATTACCCGATTTCGCTGAAATAGTGGGTTATATTAAGCCTAACGACATCTGACCTAAATATATATCAAATCGGACTATATTCAGATGTAGCTGCCATATAGACCGATCTGCCGATAAAGGGTCTGAAGCCCCATAAAATCTTTTTTTTTTTACCAGATTTTGCTAAAATTTGAAAGAGTGAGTAGCTTTACGTCTCCTAACATAGGACCCAAATATGGTTCAGATCGGACTATATTTATATATAGCTGTCATACGTACCAATCTCCTGATAAAGGGATCTGAAGCCCATAAAAGATTTATTTTTTATCCGATTTCGCTGAAATTTGAATTAGTGGGTATTTTTACGCTTCCCAACATCCGACTCTAATATGGTTCAGATCGGACTGTATTTAGATATATAGTATAGACTGTATTTAGATATAGTCATATAGACCGATATGCCTGTTAAGGTTCTGAATCTCGTAAAAGCTTTACTTATTACACGATTTTGTTGAAATTTGAAATATTTAGTAGACTACTCAATGTCCGTGCCGAATTTGGATCCATAAGTTATCCAATTTTCACATATATACCCGAGGTGGTGGGTATCCAATGCCCTTTTACTTGTTGTGGTTTCAAATCGACATATTCTTGATTGAGTATTGTATGTTCCATAAGCATTTTTGAGTATTTGAGTTAGGTGTTTAAAAGGGGCTTCGCCATACTTCAGTTTCTTTGGTCAATTGCCGACTTTATGTTGCGTTTTTTGTACTTGCGCCCGAGATTTATTTCCATTGTGAAAACCGATTTTGCAAACATTGAGAATTGAACCAACACAACAATAAACAAGTAAAAAGGCGTTAAGTTCGGTCGGGCCGAACTTTGGATACCCACCACCTCGGGTATATATGTAAACCACCATTCGTCATAATCCGGTGACAAATGCATAGCACCTGTATCGAAATATGGTCCGGTTTGGAACAAATACGCCACGGACATTGCGTGGTCTAGTAAGCACAAGTCATTGTTCAATTTTGAAGAAAACAAAATTGGTCTTTTTGGTAGCTATATCCAAATATAAACCAATCTGAACTATATACGACACGCGCAAATTTCAGCAAAGTCGGATTATAAATGCGCCTTTTATGGGCCTTAGACCCTAAATTGACGGATCGGTCTATATGAGGGCTATATCAAGATAAAGTCCGATGTAGCCCATCTGAGAAATTAACTTGCTTAACCTGCAAAAAGAGAATCTGTGCAAAGTTTCAGCTCAATATCTCTATTTTTAAAGACTGCAGCGTGCTTACAACAGACAGACGGACAGACATGACAATATCGCCTTAGATTTTTACGCTGATCAAGAATATATATACTTTATAGGGTCGGAAATGGAAATTTCGATGTATTGCAAACGGAATGAAAAAATGAATATACCCCCATCATTCGGTGGTGGGTATAAAAGCGAATAAAATTCACTCAAAACGATGTTGCAGTTTTGGGTACAACACTATGTTAAACAATATTTGGTTCAGTTTTGGAGTTTTGGAAAAAAATCTATATATTGAGAGCAAGTGAACCCCATGTCCAAGTTTCAACAAAATTGCATAACAAATAAAAACGTAAAGTTCGACATTGCTAAACTTTGGATACCCACCACCATTCATTTATTCAACATCACATTTTATTTCAACTCCACTACCATATCAATAGCCATATCCAAATAGGGGCTGATCTGCATCATATATGATTCAGGTGCCGAGAACTCTCAAACAAGTTTCACCGAAATTGGGAAATAGATCCGATTTTTATGAGATTACAACCCTAATTCGGAAGAAGGTCTATATGGCAGCTTTATCTAAATATTTTACGATATGGAAAATATTCCGAACGGATGGACTGGAGGCTTAAACAGTCAGTTGACTGTTTAAAATTTCAGTGAAATTGGCACATATTCATATCATCATATTTTATTAGCTCAAGACCCGATCGGTCAGTAAAACAGCTATATCTAAATCTGGACCATATATTTGGCGAATATTTGGAGATTTAATACAACTAACTTTTTTTTTTAAATTTCAGCGAAGATTGATAATAATAATTGATAATAGAGCACGCAATTTTGAATACCCTTACCAACGACAAAGTCGATATGATTACTCCAAGTCAGAGTGCTGTTAATAACCACGCCCAAGTTCTTTACATGAGGAACGATTTCCAATCTAGAGTCGTTAATGCATATACCGACATCACATGAAAAACGAGACAGCCTGGACTTTACAGGGTTGAGACACAGGCCATTGGCTTCCGCCCACGTGCTGACTCTTGACAGATCATCATTAAGCAGACGTACGTTTTCAGCAATCTCATCCCTCGGACTGCCGATATATATTTGTACATCGTCAGCGTACATATGTACCTCACAATAAGACAATTGACTCGCCAAGTCGTTACTGTACAATGAAAAGAGAAGAGGATCCAGAATTGATCCCTGAGGAACACCTTTTAAAACAAGCAGAGGTGCCGATACAGAAGACTTATAACTGACGGACTGAGTGCGGTGTGACAGGTACGACAAAATAAGACGAACGGGCGTAGAAGAGAACTTGTAAAGATGTCTCATCTTATCACATAAGAAGGAATGATCCACAGTGTCAAATGCCTTAGAATGGTAAAGAAGAACAAGGAAATTTATCTTGTCATTCTCCAAATTGACCCTGATCCTCTCAGTGACCTCTGCCAAGGCAGTTACACAGCTGTGGTTAGGGCGAAACCCGGACTGTCTCACATATAACAAAGAGTTCTCGTTGACAAAAGACGACATTTGCAAATACAACAATATCTCAAAGACCTTTGACAAGTAACAAAGAATCGCAATTGGTCTATATTCCTTGGAATTTTTAGGCAGTGGGATGATTTTGGCATGTTTCCACGCTAATGGAAAGTAACTCGTGGTCAAAATCCTATTGAAAACATAGGTTACATGAGGAATAATAAGGGGGAGCAAGAGTCTTACAAATCTAGAATCAATGCCATCAGATCCGACAGCGTTAGACTTTACAGTCGCGACGCACTCAAGGACATCGGTGGGACCAATACAGATGAAGCCAAAACCAGAGTCGTCATCGAGAGAGGGGGAGATATTGAAGCCATAGAAATTGGGATCTGTGGGACATTAACAAAGGCATCGTTAAGCCCATTGATGCCAACGTCCAACGTGTACGTCTTGGCATCGAAAGATTCTTCTATTTTATGCACAAGTTCGTGCAGGACTGTCACCCCCGATCTTCCCTTCACAATGGCATGTTGTTTGTATTTGAGCAGCGCTTTGGATGTGGTATCTACAACACGTTTCATTGTTTTGCGTAGAAAGGACATACAATGTTTCAAGAATCATTTAAACATAAGGTTGGCATACATACACATTTTGTAGGGATGATGTTCATAACAGTCGGTGCATGAAATCAACGACGCGCGTTCAAAAAATCAACTAATAATGATACCATTGGTCCACATTGACCAGATGATATGAAAAGCTCGGGGATTGTTAAAGGTGAGGTGCAGCGAGCATAAGTATAGTGAAAGCATTCCACTATGTTTGCTGGGTATGTCAACATGGCAGTTTATGTTTGTATGAGTGTAATATGAAATATTCAAATTTAAATGAATGTACTATAGTATGAAATCCACAAACGAATGATTATGCCATGAATACGAGAAGCAAAAGCATTGAGAATAGTAGGCAATGGGAACGTAGCATTGAAATAACTAAATTAAGGTTTTTAAAAATATATTATGTTCGTATGCCACAGTTCGCATTATGCGGTGCCGCACAGTGACTTAATGCATGACAGTTGTAAAGGGTGATTTTTTTGAGGTTAGGATTTTCATGCATTAGTATTTGACAGATCACGTGGGATTTCAGACATGGTGTCAAAGAGAAAGATGCTCAGTATGCTTTGACATTTCATCATGAATAGACTTACTAACGAGCAACGCTTGCAAATCATTGAATTTTATTACCAAAATCAGTGTTCGGTTCGAAATGTGTTCAAATTTTGACAAATTTTGTTCAGCGATGAGGCTCATTTCTGGTTGAATGGCTACGTAAATAAGCAAAATTGCCGCATTTGGAGTGAAGAGCAACCAGAAGCCGTTCAAGAACTGCCCATGCATCCCGAAAAATGCACTGTTTGGTGTGGTTTGTACGCTGGTGGAATCATTGGACCGTATTTTTTCAAAGATGCTGTTGGACGCAACGTTACGGTGAATGAACACATTTCGAACCGAACACTGATTTTGGTAATAAAATTCAATGATTTGCAAGCGTTGCTCGTTAGTAAGTCTATTCATGATGAAATGTCAAAGCATACTGAGCATCTTTCTCTTTGACACCATGTCTGAAATCCCACGTGATCTGTCAAATACTAATTTAATCGTCTTAGAATTTTACGACGATCCGAAATATATATACTTTGTAGGGTCGGAAATTTATATTATATATATACTTGATCGGCGTAAAAATCTAAAACGATCTAGCCATGTCCGCCCGTCTTTCTGTCGAAATCACGCTGCAGTCTTTAAAAATTGAGATATTGAGCTGAATTTTTGCACAGATTCTTCCTTTATCCATAAGCAGGTTAAGTTTGAAGATGGGCTAAATCGGACTATATCTAGATATAGCCCCCATATAGACCGATGCGCTGATTTAAGGTCTTAGGCCCATAAAAGCCACATTTATTATCCGATTTTGTTGAAATTTGGGACAGTGAATTGTGTTAGGCCCTTCGATATCTTTGTTCAATTTGGCTCAGATCGGTCAAGATTTGGATATAGCTGCCATATAGACCGATCTCTCGATTTAAGGTTTTGGGGACATAAAAGGTCCATTTATTGTTCGATATCATCGAAGTTTGGGACATTGAGTTAAGTTGAGTCCCTCGACATATTTCTGTAATTTGGCCTAGATCGGTCCAGATTTGGATAAAGCTGTCATATAGACCGATCCGCCTATTTAGAGTCTAAGGCCCATAAAAGCCACATTTATAATCCGATTTTGTTGAAATTTGGGACAGTGAATTGTATTAAGCCACCTGACATCTTCTGTAATTTGGCCCCGATCGGTTTAGATATGAATATAGCTGCCATATAGACCGATCTCTCGATTTAAGGTTTTGGGGCCAATAAAAGGCGCATTTATTGTTCGATGTCACCGAAGTTTGGGACAGTGAGTTAAATTGAGTCCCTCGACATATTTCTGAAATTTGGCCTAGATCGGTCCAGATTTGGATATAGCTGTCATATAGACCGATCCGACGATTTAGAGTTTTAGGCCCATAAAAGCCACATTTATAATCCGATTTTGCTGAAATTTGGGAGTGAGTTGTATTAGGCCACCTGACATCTTTCTGCAATTCGATCCCGATCGGTCCAGATGTGGATATAGCTGCCATATAGACAGGTCTCTAGATCTAGTCTTGGGCACATAAAAAGCGCATTTATTGTCCGATTTTGCTGAAATTTGGGACAATGAATTGTATTAAGCCACCCGACATCTTTCTGCAATTTGGCCCCGATCGGTCTAGATTAGAATATAGCTGCCATATAGACCGATCTCTCGATTTAAGGTTTTGGGTCCATAAAAGGCGCATTTATTGGCCGATTTTGCCAAAATTTGGGACAGTGAGTTGTGTTCCGGCCGTACTTAACGCCTTTTTACTTGTTTTCCATAATAATTTCTTTAAATATTTGATGTGAATGGCCTTTTGATGCCATTTTCGTACAACAATGGCACAACATTTTAATATTTATTTGTAGATTTAACCACTGTGCACTACAAACTAAATAAATATATTACATTTTCAAGTTCCTGTGTGTTTTGTGTGTATGGAGTTGTATGCTTTTTGTCTTATTTTTATGGTAAAAATTATAGTAAATTTATTTTAAATACCCATCACAAGATTGCGTCCAATGATGGTTCTTTTCGTTTCAGCAAAGCCGAAAAAAGGTTCATTTTTCCCTTTTAATGAAATTTTAATATCAGAACTCATAAACTAAGTGAGTAATTAAGAGTGCACGTACAACAACAATGGCAGCAACAACAAATGAAACCATGAAAACCCCAAACCAGCTACAACAACAGCTACAATAAGATATAAGGGAAACCCTTACAAAACAAAATATTTTTGTTAGACAAAAATAATGTTTCTTGCCATTTGCTTGTGTAACGAAATAATTAGAAAAAGTAATGAAGATTCACTTGCTCCGTTTTTTTTTTATTTGTTGACTCCTTGCCTTTTTCTAGTATTTTTGAAACGATGAAAATTACCCTTCGTCCTTTTTTTTTTTTTTTTTTTTTGTTTTTTTTTTTTTTTGTTTGAACAATCCCAAAAAGCATGTTAAATTATAAGAAACATAAATTACATTACGAAATCAAATAAATAAAAAGAAACTGACTATTGTTTGCTTGAGCGAAGGAGAAAACGTAGAGCTGAAAAACAATTTCGTGAAAAAAACACCATAACCAATTATACCGACAGCCATAAACCCCTATCAGTTGAGTAAGAAAACGAATATTCAAGACGACGGTGAATTCTGGGTCCACCATGAGGTCTCCGATCGCCAGATCCTTATAACTAGGTTAAAACTTGTCACGGGAGTTTGCTTAATCCTACCGGGGCTATAGTAACATATGGCCTAGCAATGCAAATTTTGCCCATGAACATTCCTCTAAGGAACAGAACTTCTCCTTTTTATAGCTGAGTCCGAACGGCGTGCCGCAGTGCAACACCTCTTTGGAGAGAAGTTTTACTTGGCATAGTACCTCACAAATTTTGCCAGCATTGGGAGGGGAAACCACCGCCGATCTTTGTTTCTGATAATCTCTCCAGAATTCGAACACAGGCGTTCAGCGTCATAGGCGGACAGGCTAACCTCTGCGCTACGGTGGCCTCCATCGGGTATTAGGTGTAAAATACCATTTACTGCCTCAGTTAGTTTATTGCCCAATGTGATTGTACACTAAAACAGCCTTTGCATCCATTGAGAAATGATCGCAAGCTGGGCTTTAAAAGACCACCGTCCACCAAATCACAACACCATACAGAACAAGCATAAATGCATAGAATTCAAGTGGCAGCTTACTTACCTGAGAAAGTTAAAAAGTTTCAAACGAAATTTGTTGGCATACTATTGTGCTGATGGTAAAGTTCCAATAGTAGGGTAACGAACAAGAAAAAAGGACTTTATTTAAAATTTTTATTGGTTATAATTTACGTCAAAGTCTTCCAGGCTTAAATAAGCAACGACTGGAGAGGGCGGACACAAAAGTATTTCTGAAAAATAAATAGCCATTTTTTCTTTTGTATTTCCATAACAAGACCTTTTTACTTTCCTGGCGAACAATAACCATAACCTCCATTCCTGCCACCAGCATTTAAGCAAAAAAAGATTTGTTTGGTGAAAAAGCTACCAATTTTCTGTTTTTTTTTTTTTTTTTTCTCAAAATTCTCATTAAAATTGCACAACATTTTTCTGTTATTGTTGTGCCTTATTAACGAAATGGAAGAGAGAGACGGGTAAAAAAAAAGCATTGAACATAACAATAAAATGAGGACTTATTAAAAAGGAGCTAACATGGTAATGCCAAGCACGAAAATTGTTGAAAAGACTAGAAAAAGCAGAAAATTGTGTAATGTGGCATTATTTGGAAAAATATCCTAGAAAAATATCCTTGAGAGGAAAGGAAAAAAGATTTTATACAAAAAAACGAAATGGACACGTGGTAACAAGTTAAAGGGCATTAATTTTGGGCGGGCCCAACTTTAGAAAACCACCACCTCGGATATATATACAGGGTGGCTGATGAAAGCCGCTACCAAAAAAAAATGTAATAACTTTTTTTCTATTTAATAATAATAATTTAATAATTAATTTAATTAATTAATTAATTAATTTAATTAATAATAATTTAATAATTAATTTAATAATTTAATTTAACATGAATAAAAGAAAAATGTATTCCATACACCGAAAAAAAAATGTAGCAATATTCATCATTGTAGCAATATTCATCAGCCACCCTGTATAAACCACCTTTCGGCATAACATCGTGAAAAATTCACAATTTTTGAGCGCATAGCAGCTATGTCTAAATATAGTCCGATCTTCACCATATTCAGAAAGGCTATGTAAGGGTCTAACACAATTTATAATACCAATTCAACGGTTATATAATGCACATTTTATGGACCTAAGGTAAGCTTATCCAAAAATAGATCAATCTAGATAGATGAATCATATTGAACACGAATATCGAAGAGCCTTGCACAGCACACGGTGTCAAAATTCAGCAGAATCCATTTATAAACGTGCCTTTATTGTCCCAAAATATTAAATCAGGAGATCGGTATATATGGCAGCTATATCCAAATATAGCCCGATTTTGACCATACTCGGTACGAATGTTTAAAGGTCTAACAGTACCCATTATGCTAAATTTCAGCGAAATTAGTTAATTAATCCAGGAGGCCACCGTGGCGCACAGGTTATCATGTCCGGCTATGACGCGGAATGCCTGGGTTCGAAACCTGTCGGGACCATCAAAAAAATTTTTTCAGCGGTGGTTTTCCACTCCTAATGCTGGCAACATTATGAGGTTCTATGCCATGTAAAACTTCTCTCTAAAGAGGTGTCGCACTGACGCACGCCGTTCGGACTCGGCTATAAAAAGGAGGACCCTTATCATTGAGCTTAAACTTGAATCGGATTGCACTCATTGATATGTGAGAAGTTTGCCCCTGTTTCTTAGTAGAAGGTTCATGGGCAAAATTTTCATTTGCATTTAGTTAATAAATCCACCTCTTATGGGTCTTAAACTTTAAATCGGGTGATTGGTATAGACGTCAGTTATATCCAAATGTCAACTGATCTGGGTTGCATGGATGTTAGGGAGCCTAACACAACTCGCTATACCAAATTTCAGCCAAATCGGACAATAACAAGTAAAAAAAGTAAAAAAGTTCGACCGGTCGAACTTTGGATACCTACCACCTCGGGAATATATGTAAACCACCTTTCGTCAAAATCCGGTGAAGAATGCATACCTTATGCCTCATAGCAGCTACATTGAAATATGTTCCGATTTGGAGCAAATACTAATAAGTACAAGTCATTGTTCAATTTTGTAGAACCAAATATTGGTCTTTTTGGTAGACATATCCAAATATAGACCGATCTGAACCATATACGACACGAATGTCGAAAAGCCTAGCATAAGTCACGGTGTCAAATTTCAATGGTGTTGCATTATAAATGCGCCTTTTATGGGGCCAAGACTTTAAATCGAGATAACGGTCTATATGGCAGCTATATCCAAATCGGGACCGATTTAAGTTGCAGAAAAATGACGAAGAGCGACATCGGACAATAAATGCGCTTTTTATGGCCCCAAAACGTTAAACCGAGAAATCGGTCCATATGGGAGCTATATTCAAATCTGGACCGATCTCTGCCATATTGCTGAAGTATGTCAAGGGGCTAAACTTACCTCACTGTCTCAAATTTCAGCGACATCAGACAAGAAATGCGCTTAAGTCGAGAGATCGGTCTATATGGCAGCTATATCCAAATCTGGACCGATCTGGGCCAAATTGAAGAAACATGTCGGGTGGCCTAACACGACTCAATGTCCCAAATTTCAGCAAAATCGGATAATAAATATTGCTTTTATAGGCCTAAGACCCATTATCGACGGATCGGTCTATATGGGGGCTATATCAAGTATAGTCCGATATAGCCCATCGACGAACTTAACCTACTTATGGACAAAAAAAGAATCTGTGCACAGTTTCAGCTCAATATCTCTATTTATATATATTTCTATAGTTTTCCAGAAACCAAGGGTGTGTGGAGGAATGGTTTTTGGATTAGGAATTCCTGGATTTAAACAACTCAAGGGTATGTGGAGTCGGAGACACAGAACCTGTATTCATGGAAAGAGAAGTCTAAATGTTTTTCTTCTTCCACTGAAAGTTGCCAGCAACGACTTTTGCCGAAGTTACAAGGATGTCGAAAAAGGGGAAACTAAACAAGTAAAAGTGTGTTAAGTTCGGCCGAGCCGAATTTTATATGCCCTCCACCATGGGTCGCATATGTCGAGTTTTTTTCCCGGCATCTTTTCTTAGACAAAAAAAGGATACAAGAAAAGATTTGCTTTGCTATTAGAGCGATATCAAGATATGATGCAGTTCGGACCACAATTAAATTATATGTTGGAGACCTGTGTAAAATGTCGGCCCATTCGAATAAGAATTGCGCCCGTTGGTGGCTCAAGAACTAAAATAGAGAGATCGATTTATATAAGAGCTGTAACAGGGTTTTGACCGATTCAGACCATAATAAACACGTATGTTGATGGTCATGACTGGATTCGTCGTAAAAAATCTCAGGAAAATCGGATAATACTTGCGACCTCTAGAGGCTCAAGAAGACAAGATCCCAGATCGGTTTATAGGGTAGCTATATCAGCTTATGAACCGATTAGAACCCTATTTGGTACAGTTATTGAAAGTCATAATAAAATACGTCGTGCAAAATTTCAACCAAATCGGATAGGAATTGCGTTCTCTAGAAGCTCAAGAAGTCAAGTCCCCAGATCGGTTTATATGACAGCTATATCAGGTTATGGGCCGATTCGAACAATATCCTAACTTAGCACAGTTGTTGGAAGTCATAGCAAACCATGTTGTGCAAAATTTCATTCCAATCGGATAAGAATTGCGCCCTCTAGAGGCTCAAGAAGTCAAGACCCAAGATCGGTTTATATGACAGCTATATCAAAACATGGACCGATATGGCCCATTTACAATACCAACCGACGTACACCAATAAGAAGTATTTGTGCAAAATTGGTGGCTAGCTTTACTCCTTCAAAAGTTAGTGTGCTTTCGACAGATAGACGGACAGACAGACGGACGGACATGGCTAGATCGACATAAAATGTCACGATGATCAAGAATATATATACCTTATGGGGTCTGAGACGCATATTTCGAGTAGTTACAAACATAATGACGAAATTAGTATACCCCCATCCTATGTTTGAGGGTATAAAAACATCTGCTGTGTGTATGCAGAACTGGCAGTCAGCAGAGTTCCGCTTTAGGTTCTCATATCTTTGAAAACTTGGGCATAAATGAACTATTATTGACGCTGACTGAGGAGGGATTTGAATCCGTCTGCCATTATAGACGGTGTTATAATACTTCTAAGGGATCTGAACGATCTATGCAGAAGGGCCGAAAGGGTCTTGCATATGGCATATGACTGCGCTAGACCCAGAGGTCTCAATGTTAATCCAGAGAAGACTGAAATATGCCTGTTCACGAAGAAGACGACGGTGGGCCAATTTAATGCACAACGTTTTCTCAATAAGACGATTTCCATATCTGACAAGGTCAAACACTTGGGTGTGATCTTGGACAGGAAACTGAATTGGAAGTGTCACGTTCAGGAGCGTACTCAGAATGCTCACATATGTTGGGTACTATGCAGACGAGCCGTAGGCTCGAAACGGGGCCTGAATCCGGGGATAGTCCACTGGGTGAAGACCACGCCCGCTAGGGCACTGGAGACTATTCTAGATATCCGACCCATTGACATACAGATAAAATGTGTGGGGCAGCCACTGAGACTTAAGGCGATGGGATAATGGAATGAGGATGGGAGCAGCTCATACCATCGCGGTTTAATCGAGGCGACGAAAGGAAACCTGGAAGGACGTAAAGAGGTTTCCGATCGGATACCTGAAATGAACCTTGAAGTCGAGTGCGAGGCACTGCTGCCCAGTCTTGCATTGACGGATACCTAGTATTGCCATCTGGAAGATCATGTTACACGGATGGATCAAAGTTAGAGGGCAGAATGAGCCTGGGGGTTTACATTGAGAACCCAGGGACTGACATCTGTTTTAGACTCCCTGACCATAATACGGTCCTGTAGACGGAGATCCGGGCCATCACGGAATGCGTGAAGTTGTGTGGTGCTAACGCGAGGACGTCGGGTGTGAACATCTTTACGGACAGTAAAATTGCCATAAGGGCAATAACAACCAGGACGGTAAGGTCACGAACAGTCTTGCAGTGTAAGAAGGAGATTAACGCCTTCTCTGAGGGTGGCAAAATCCGCATCGTTTGATGTCGGGCCATAACGGAGTAAGGGGAAATGAAAGGGCAGACCATTTGGCGGTGAAGGCCAGAGGACTGCCGTCAATGAGCTTGGTTAACCAGAAGCCTTTGTTGTTGACGCAGACCGAGTTAAGGGAGTGGGAGACGAATGCGCATGCAACATTGTGGAACAGCGAAACGGTCGGTAGGACGGCGAAAATCCTATGGGGGGATCCAGATCGTGAGAAGACGAGGCTATTATTGAAGGGAAGCAAGAAGGAGGTCAGCATAGCTATTGGTATCTTAACAGGACACATAGGACTACGAGCTCACTTATGTAAAATCGGTGCGGCATGTGATAGCTTGTATAGGGCATGCGGGGAAAATTATGAGACATCGGAGCATTTCCTTTGTCATTGCCCGGCTTTCGCGTCCAACAGACACCAGTACTTAAGTGGAGTCACAATACCAGACATGAACAAATGAGAATTGTTTTAGCATATCCAAATAAGTATTAGAAGCAGAGCATGGAAACTTTTAATTATAAAAAATAAAATAAAACTTGTTACGAAAAAAATGGCTGTCACTCTATCACCAGGGTGGATACGTGATATTATTTGTCGGCTCAAAATGCCTCATTTCCATTGCGACCGAAAATGGCTTATCATTACCAGAAAGCCTGCAGCAGTTTTCAGCTTTCGTAAGACAACAATCATCCCATCTCATTATGTTTCAGCTACTGTTTCATTATGGGGCTTCTGCAAACTGCCATTTGTATATTTCGTACATATTTCCTTCTTCATCTTAATTTTGCTGCCCTTTTTTTTGGTACTTTCTTTTTTTTTAATAATAAGCAGCCGAAAAAAATTGAGATTTAAATCTTAAGACATTTTCTGTGTAATTTAGAGAAGTCTTAAAATGTCATTGCGAAAGCATCTAATGTTGAAAAGAAAAGTACGGGCAAAAAACGTGGGGAATTAAAAACAGGCAATTTTCCATACTTTTGAAGAAGGCAGACAAGCGAACGAGCGAGTGAAAAAATGCCAGTATGTAAAATATGTTGTTTTTTTTTTCTTTTTTTTTTTTGGTGTATGCTGTGGGTCTTGCGTTTATCAAATAGGAAAAATGTAAATGTAATTAAGCGTTTATAATGCGGCACCCTTAAACAAGCGGAGGAAACGGAAAGGAACACAAACAAATTCTAATTTGAAACACAGCGTACTTATTTGCTAACTTCATGCTGTTCTTCCGAATTTTCGTGCAACACACATACACCTTCATACAGTTGAAGGAATGGAATACACTCGAGAAAAGATTACTAGACTAGAGGAAATTATGAGAAGGTTAACAAGGAAATGGCCCTACAAAACTATATTTGAAATCTTTAAAACAATTTGCAGTTTTGGTGCGCTTTTGCAAAAATTCAGTTAAATTGTGAAATTTTACAATCCGTGTGTAGGTTATGGAGATGGTTAAGTTATGATATCGCAGGAACGGGATATGGAAGATGCCTAGTAGTTGCTACCGTTGAACCATCCAGATCGCTTTAAAAAGCCAATGTTCTTGCCAATGTTCACATTCACTAAATCAGAACTTCAAGTGGATATCGTTATGTCTCCCAGTTATGTCTGGAAATCGTTATGTCTGAAAGTTGCAAATAATAACTTCATCAGAGGTTGTGAGGCCGTCGAGGAGGAAGAGACTATTGAACCATAAAATATGTTGAATAGTCTCTTCCTCCTCAATGACCTCACAACCTCTGATGAAGTCATTATTTGGAACTTTCACTTTGTCAGCTTGTATTCCGATCAGACAGTGGCCTGTCATGACGGACACAATGAGTGAGACGTGTAATAATTGATTTTTTTTTCTTTGGTGTATTTTTATTTTTGTTAATTTTTTTTGTCTGAATTGGATTCCCTACATAGAACATCAGCGATCTGAAATATTTGGAATTTGAATATGAGGACTTAAATTTTTGATGTGAACTTCGCAAGCAGACTGTAGGGGTAGTGCTAAAGGGGTTTTTCTTAATTTCTTAAGCCATAGAAAAACCATGGATGGGAGGGTTATGAGGCCAAGAGTAATGCTATCTTACTCTTATGTGTTGTGATTATGAAAAATTGTATTAAAACCATTAAGGGCACTTTAAGCGCGCGTGATATTTTTTTTTTATTTGTGATGTTTCGTCATTTCGAGGGAACAAGTACCCCGCCCACATCTCCCGAACTAGCTAGTCAGCCAAGCACGCGCGTGACGTTCCAATCGATGACAAAATTCTTGGTATTATCTGTCTTTTTGACTGCGGTTTTAGATTTAGGGGCTTCGCTGAAATCCGAGCTACCAAGTAAGGTACATTTGGGAGAAATCCTAGATGGAAACAAGCTGTGTTAATTACACCTCAACACAGACACTAAAATTTCTACAGCACATTACAGACGTCTGTTCTGCAAAACGGTAGACCTATTCAAGTATAGATTGGCCCACATAGTTTTTGAATGTTTACAATCCCCCTTTGTGTCATTCGTTGCCCCGCGGGTCTGTTTCTGAAGACATAGCTTAAATGTCGCTAGAGGCATACCCATAGATTCCAGTTCCCCTAGAATAGAGAAGGTAGTTCCTAGTCTCGCAAACTCGTCCGCTTTGCAATTCCCTGGGATATCTCTTTAGCTAGCACTCAGAACATTGTGAATCCCTAGAATGAAACAAGTAAAAGCGTGCAAAGTTCGGCAGGGCCAAATTTTGGGAACCCACCACCAAAATAAAAATTTTTATAAAATAAATTTAGTTGAAAGGCATAATTTTATTCGACATACAAAACTTCTGTCAAACCTCCAAAAATTAAAGCTTCTAGGAACCGAACAGGGATAATCGAAAGACCGGAAGTTATACTAGGTTATATACCAATTTCGACCGTATTTGGGACAGATGTTGAAAGTCACAACAGTTCACTATGTGCATATTTTTTGCTAAATCGGACAAAAATTTCGCCTTTTAGGAGCTTAAGGTATCCAATCGGGAAATATGTTTATATGGGAGCTATATCAGGTTATATACCGCGTCATATCAGAACACTATATGAGCAATTTTAGCCTAATCTGACAAAATTTTGCGGCTTGTAGGGCCTCAAGAAGCCAAATCGGGAGATTGGTTTATATGGGAGCTATAGCAGGTTATAGACCGGTTTTGGCCGTAATTGGCGCAGTTGTTGGAAGTCATAACAGAACACTTTGAACAAATTTTTAGCCAAATCGGGCAAAAATTGAGGCTTGTGAGGACTCCAGAAGTCAAATCGGGAGATCGGTTTGTATGGGAACTATATCAGGTTCTAGACCGATTTAAAAAATACTTGACACAATTGCGACTTGCAAGGGCTCAAGAAGTCATATCGGGAGATCGGGTTTTATGGGAGCTATATCAGGTTATAGACCGATTTGGACCGTACTTAACAGAGTTTTGAAGTCATAACAGAACATCTTATGCCAATTTTCAGGCAAATCGGAAAAAATTGAGGCTTGTGAGGGCTCCAAAAGTCAAATCGGGAGATCGGTTTATATGGGAGCTATATATTGGGTTGCCCAAAAAGATTTTTTAAAATAAAGTAAATGCATTTTTAATAAAACTTAGAATGAACTTTAATCAAATATACTTTTTTACACTTTTTTTCTAAAGCAAGCTAAAAGTAGCAGCTGATAACTGACGGAAGAAAGAATGCAATTACAGAGTCACAAGCTGTGAAAAAATTTGTCAACGCCGACTATATGAAAAATCCGCAATTACTTTTTGGGCAACCCAATACATATATGAACCGATATGACCGATTTGCAATACCCAACATACACCTAAGCCAGTAATCGGATTGTTGTGCGCTCCAAAAAACAAAAACAAAAAGCAACCTAGGAAAAGAAAATACTGTGCTACTTACAAAATCCTTAATTGTTTTTCATGCCACTCCCCTAATTTGGTTCATGACTGGTATAGTGTCCCCACCTAAGTACCGCATGCCCTACACATGCTATCACTTGCCTCACCGATTTTAATTGAGTGAGTTCGTTATCCTATGTATCCAAAAGCTGTACTGACCTTCTTCGTACTTCCTTTCAGCAATAGCCTCGTCTTCTCACGATCCGGATCTCCCCCATAGAATTTTCGCCGTCCTACAGAACGTTTCGCTTTTCCACAGGATTGCATACGCATTCGTCGCCCTCTCTCTTAACTCGGACTGCGTCGACCTGAAAGGCTTCGGGTTAACCAATATAATTGACGGCAGTCCTCTAGCCTTCACCGCCAAGTCGTCTGTCCTTTCATTCGCCATTACTCCGTTAGGAAGGCGTTAATCTCCTTCATACATTGCAAGACTTTTCGTGACCTTACCGTCCTGGTTGTTATTGCCCCTATGTCAATTTTACTGTCCATATAGATGTTCGCATTCGACGCCTTCGAGTAAGCACGCACCACACAACCTCATGCCTGCAGGACCGTATTAGGGTTAGACAGATTAAAACAGATCTCAGTCTCTTGGTTCTCAATGTAGACTCCCAGTCCCATTGTGTCCTCTAGCTTTGATCCATCCGTGTAACATGATCTTATTACGCCATGATAGTATGACCACCTCCCATCCTTTATCCATTCTCCCATCGTCTTAAGTCTCATAGCCGCAGTAGCTGCCTCGCACTTAATCTGTATGCCATTGTGTCGGATTTCTGGATTAGTCACCAGTGCTCTAGTGGGCGTTTTCCTCATCGCTCCGCCTGTGCCAAGACAACATGTTCTCTGAACCTGTTGTATGGTCCTTATGTTGCACTTTTGCTCCATAGCAGTCCACCAAACTACTGAGGGGTAAATAAGTATTGGTCTAATCACGCTCCTGTGGAGCCAGTGGACTATCCTCGAATTAAGGCCCCATTTCGAGCGGTTCTACTGCGATCTAGGTGGTCTTGCGAACGTACCTCTGGGATGTCTCCTAAACTTTGTAAACGGAACGGGATGGTTCCGACGGAGGGTGCGATAAGATCCGGCGAATGCACATTATTCCTGTTTCTTATATTCGTGTATAACCTCTGGATATGGTCCGATGTATTACACCTTTTTTATACCCACCACCATAGGATGGGGGTATACTAATATAGTCACTCTGTTTGTAAAAACGCAGACAATGTTATAATACTTCTAAGGAGTAAGGACTCGAAGCAGCTATGCAAATGGGTTTAAAGGGTCTTGCATATAACATATGACAGGGATAGACCCAGGGGTCTCAATGTTAACCCAGAGAAGACTGAAGTATGCCTGTTCACGAGGAAAACGAAGGTGGGCCAATTTAACGCACCCCATTTTCTCAATAAGACGATTTCGATATCTGACAAGGTCAAATACTTAGGATTTGACGTGGTTCTTATCCAGAAACCATGGTTGTGTGAAGGAATGGTTCGTGGATTTAGAATTCCGGGATTTAAACTACTCAAGGGTACGGGGAATGGGAGATTCCTGCATTCCACCTGCATAACACCATTCAAAGATGCAGGCTTCAAATCTTAAGTTGATAATTAAAGGATGTCTCCTTGGGAGGAGAGAATGTTCCATTTACGAAGAGTGAAAAATATCTGGATTTTGCTGGACAGGAAAGGGCAAGAAAGACGACTCTTGCCCTATACACCTGCAAAAGAGGCATTGGCAAAAGTTGGGGGACAGCACGTCATTCATTTGGTATATACTGCAGTTTTCAGACCTATAATTTTATATGGTGTTGTGGTCTGGTGGACGGCGCTTTTAAAAGTCTACCTGCTGTTCAATGGTAAACCGGATCCAAAGGATGGCTTGTTTGTGCATCACAGCCGCACTGACGACGACACCATCTGATGCACTGAATTTAATGCTTCATCTAATGACTCTGGACATTGTGACGAGACAAATTGCTGTGACCACTGCTGGAGCTTTCTTTTGGTCATGTGGCGGCTACGGACACTGTGTTATTCTTTGATACTATGCCCGAAGTTCCAGGCACTGTGGTTAATCCACAGTGCCCTACTGAAGCTGCTTTTTAACAAAATGTACTGTACCACTATTCCTGATAGAACCAATTAGAAATACGATGTTCCTGGTAATAGAAGTAACATAGACCTATATACGGATGGTCCCAAATTAAACGACCAGGCGGGCTTTGGGGTGTACTCTAAAGATCTTGAACTGGTTATATCGAAGAGGTTACCCAACCACTGCAGTGTATATCAAGCGGAGATCCTTGCAATTAAGGAAGAGGTGGAATGGCTAAGACATAATATCATTACGACGATTGGCATAAATATCTTCTCAGACAGCCATTAAATCTCTGGAGAACGTCTTACAGAACCCAAAACCACCCTCGATTGTCGCAGATCTCTCAACGAGATTGCTGAATAGTTCAAAATTCACCTGTTCTGGGAGCCGGGCCACAGAGATATCCCATGAATTGTAAAGCGGACGAGCTTGTGAGACTAGGAACTACCTTACACATTCCAGGGAAACTGCAAGCAAAGTTTTCAGCATCAGGCCCGAAGGGCTTCGAATGATTAATGGTCACAAAGAGGGGGCTATGAGAATTCCAAAACTATGTGGCCTAATCTAGTTTGAAAGGTATACTGATTTGCTGTCACTGGCAAGAACAGACGTCTCAGTCATTGTGTCCGTCATGACAGGTCACTGTCTTATTGGAAAACATGCTGACAGACTGAAGGTTTCCAGTAGCAAACTATTGCAAAAGCTGTTAGGACATCGAATAAGAGGGTATAGAACACCTTCTGTGTGTGTGAACCGCACTGGCAGTCAGGAGTTCCATTTTAGGTTCTCTTTCTTTGAGAACCTGTCTGCTTAAGCGGATGTGAACGTTCGCCAGTTGTTGGGGTTTTTAAAGCGATCTGGATGGTTCAACGGTAGGAACTAGAAGGCATATTCCTTCTTTTGTTCCTGTGGTATCACAATGGGTTAAAAAGTCTTAGTGAGTCTGATAGCAGACTGATAGTTAAACCTTACCTAACCTTGCAAGAATACAGGTTAGTTATAAGTAGTTTAAATCACGGAATCCTTCCTTCACGAACCATTTCTCAGCACACCAATGGTTTTATTATAAGATTCACATCATATCATCCTGCCAGCAGAAGGAACTTTTAGAGCCGCCGAAGTGGCCTTACAATGGTGGAGATTTATTTGAAGAAACTAGGAAATCAGGGTTTCCACCACTGTTGCGTTAGTCTCGTCTTCCGAGTTCACCAACAATTCATCCTCACAAGATTAGTTCTATCTTGTCATGATGAGTTTCCTTACTCATCCAAGGAACGGGTGAGAAAGCAGTGGAACCATTGTTCTTCAGGACACTGAACACTTGCTGCTCATATTGGACTATATCATGACATGCATTCTAAATTAATCGATTATTCGATGCGTGTTTCACCCCCGGTGGCTTACATTCACAGAGCTTAATTTTCGCTCTCAATTCTAAAAATGTGCATTGCACCATGACACGAAATATATGTAGACTGTGTGGGCACTGGAGGCCACCGTAGCGCAGAGGTTAGCATGTCGGCCTATGACGCTGAACGCCTGGGTTCGAATCCTGGCGAGACCATCAGAAAAAATTTGCAACGGTGGTTTTCCCCTCCTAATGCTGGCAACATTTCTGAGGTACAATGCCATGTAAAACTTCTCTCCAAAGAGGTGTCGCACTGCGGCACGCCGTTCGGACTCGACTATAAAAAGGAGGCCCCTTATCATTGAGCTTAAAACTTAAATCGGACTGCACTCATTGAAATGTGAGAAGTTTGCCCCTGTTCCTTAGTTGAATGTTCATGGGCAAAATTTTGTGTGGGCACACATTTAGGATAAAGTTCGCAAAAACCTTATACGCCGTATTTATAAATTTCAGTTTTCTGGTGAAGAACCCCTTTGGAACCCAGACTTGATTCTACATTAGACTATTTCAGATTTTTCAAAGTCACCTCGTTCTAGGCAGATTGTTTGGTCAATGTAACTCTTCTAGGTTCATGCGGCCTCATTATCGAATTGCGTTACTTCCCTCTGACAAGCCGTTATACTGCAAATTTGCCCATGAACATTCAATTAAGGAACAGGGGCAAACTTCCTGTTTGGTGATGTCGGATTAAAGTTTAAGTTCAATTTTAAGAGACCTCCTTCTTATAGCCGAGTCCGAATGGCGTGACGCAGTGCGACACTTATTTGAGGGAAATTTTGACAAGGCAAAGTGCCTCACAAATGTCGTCAGAATTTGGAGAGGATAGCCACTGCTAAAAATATTTTCTGATGTTCTCGCCAGGTCTTGAACCTAGTCATGCAGCGTCATAGACCAACGTGCTAACCTCTGTGCTACGATTCTATATATCTTCGGTATGGATTTTGTTATACCGCTACCATGATGGCATTCTACTTAAAGTGAAAAACAAACTACGATCGAATCTTAAATTTGTTTGGCCCATTCTTAAAGCAAAACAGCGTCTAGCCATCACCATTACTGGCATAGCGACTATTATTTCTTTGGCCATTCACTTTTCTTCTCGTGTCCACTCACTTTTTTTCTCGAGTGTTCCCATCATGACCATACAACATCTCATGAAATTTGCGTTGACACCAAAAATAAGAAGAAGAAAAAAACAACAACAAGACTTGCAAATGAAGAACACCAACAATGAACCAATGAGAAATGAATGTAAAAAATAAACACAAGAAAATGGTGGAAAAAATATATTTTTAATTGTGTTTTCTTAGTGTAAGTCGTTTTGGCCACCCCTCATCCTCAAGGGCTCCTGGCTCTTAACTCCCATTGTACATTATTTCGTTGCACGGTTTATGCGAGACAAGTTGTTTGTTCATTGTATGAAATGTTGTTGTTGTTGTTTGGGTACAGTGTTCCAACTGATGTGTCGTAATAAGGATAACATCTGAATTTATGTTTGACTAGGCTTTAGATTGGGTAGAAATATTCCAAAATGAAAAGAGAACTTAAAAGAAGACAGATATAAATAAAACAAAAAGATAAGTAGTAATGGGTGGAAAAGTTCATGGAAGAATTTTGGTAAGATGCTGTAGCATAAGACGGCATATTAATAGAGATGGTTACAATGAAAAATTGTATATGAGTTAGGAAAGTATGAAGATGTTTAGTTACGCTGGACCAAACTAAAGATGCCCAGTGGGCATTGCCCACCCATATGAATTCTATCTAAACATTTTCCTCAATTTCATCTAGACCATATCTAACATGGGTATGGAGGAGTCCAACACAACCCACTATTCCGAGAAAAAACCGAGACATGGTTTGAAATACTTTTGAAAGTATAGGGCTATCGAAAGCGGCATTGTAATCAATAAAGAGTTGGTAGGTGTTGATTTGTCCTCCTCGGATATTTTTCAGGATTTGGCGCAGTGTGAATATCTGGACTATGGTGGATTTACCAGGCCAAAAACCGCATTGATAGGGGCCAATTATATCATGGATTTTAGATTTTAATCTCTCACACAGTACGGTCTAGAGTATCTTGTATGCGGTAGGGAGGATACTTATTACTCTGCAGTTGGCACATTCCGCCGTGTCTGCTTTCTTGTGTACGGGACATAGTATGCTGAGGTTCCAATCATCAGGTATGCGTTCTTCTAGCCAGATCGAGCAGACAAGCTAATGCATACGCTTTATCAGCGTGTCTCCACCGGTCTAAAATAGTTCAGCGGGTAATCCGTCGGCTCCTGCTGCCTTGTTGTTCTTCAGTCGGATCGCAGCTACTTGGATCTCATTCTGACTTGGAGGAAAACATTCTATACCATTATCAGGGATTGGTTCTGCGGTATCCTCTTCGCCGCCAAAGTCGGATAATAGCAGCTTGGTAAAATGTTATTTCCATATCTCTCCATTATGCTCCTAAGTTGGTTTAATTCTGGTATCATATTCCCAAATATGTGTCGATATATGTTAGCCACGAGAGCTGGAAATAGGAAATTTTCCAACGTCGCAACACCTTCCCTATATGACCCGCACACAATGTCAATTGACGCACATATTCTGCATAAGTGCGCCCTATATGTGCCGCAAAAATACCCAAAGCCACATTGACCTCCTCACTATTTCCCTGAGTATAACACCCGTCTTCTCTCGATCTGGACCCCCAATATGCCTTCGCTGTCCTCCTGACGGTTTCACTGTTCCATAGTAATATATGCGCGATCGACCTCCACGCGTCGCTCGGAAAGGCTTTCACTTCACCAAGTTTGTTATAGAGAGTCCACTGCACCTTGCAGACAAATCATCTGCCCGTTCGCTACGCCCTACTCCGTTATGGCCCTGCACCTAAAAGATGCGGATTGTCGCATCCTCAGAGAAGGCGTTTATATCCTCTTACAATCTAAGAATGTCCGTGAACTTCCTGGCTTTTATAACCGTGATGGTAAGTTTACTCTACCTAATGATATTCACACTCGACGTCCTCGCCTTAATTACCCTGCCACCTTAAGCATTCTGTGATCGCTCAGATTTCCGCTTGCAATATTATCAAGCAGAGGGAAACGGAATTCAGTCTCTGGGCCCTTAATAAACGCCCAGACCTCACCTGTTCTCTATGTTTTGGTCAAGCAGACGGAAACGGAATTCAGTCTCTGGGCCCTTAATAAACGCCCAAACCTCACCTGTTCTCTAGCTTAGATAGCTAAACCAGAATTCCGTCAGTCCAACTCTGTGTCGCTGCAACAGTCTCTCGCACTCCACCTTAAGTGTCGTCTACCCGATTATTGAACGTCTTCCAATTTATCAAGTTTCCCTATCATCCCCTCGATTATCCTGCGATGGTATGATTCTCTCAGCTTGTAATTCAACCTGTGATTTACTATAAGAGCCTGTCGACTTAAAAGAATCGAAACTTTTAATCGCCCAAAGGATTTTCGACTCAGACACAATTTCCCCATATAACCTCCGACGAATGCATACCAGAGACAACCTCTTCTAGAGCCACGTTGGCTGTTGGAGAGTTTCTCAGGAGTAGTTCTAGTGTTTCCTCACTAAACATTGTCCATGCATTTCTGACTTCTGAATATATCCCACCGTAATAGATCTCGAGGATAGGATCTTCGATAGCCTAGAGGCCACAGATGTATCCTACGCGGAGCTGCAGAATATCACCCAGATCCTTTCTCAGCTCGCCCTTGTATTTTCTTAGCTCAAACTTATAGACGTTCCAATGGTTTGGTGCCCTTGGGGTTTTCGTTCTGTTAAAGAGTTTTCTACAGTATGTGGAATTAAGGCACAAGAAGTCAAAGCTCCGTAGAGTGAAATAAAGGATTTCCAACGATAGGAGAAATATATCCGGTAACATGTTATGGAGTTAGTATCATACGACCATGACTTCATGATCCCACGTTGATGATATCTCCAATACACTCTAGATCTACCTCATTGACCTTACCGCATATTTAGCTCCAAGGACTTTGAAGATATATGCCATCAGCTGATATGTCACATTGTTGACTACATAGACAGCGGAAATGCTTCAGCAACTAAATGGGAGAGTCGATGAAGTTACGATTCCTATTACCATCTATCCCAAAATAGTTGGTATAACATTTTACCGCCTTTACAGGTCTCCCACACATGCCACTGATATTTGTGATAAATTTCAAAGAAGAAACAGGGCCCTCAAGTCTAATGAAGCTAATGAAGAAACCTTATTAACCTTGTATATGACAATTGGCTAGTCTGTCTCAGTAACACGCAGTGGTATAAGATGAACTCCTGGCTTAATAGTGCTTCTCGAACCTCGGCGCGGTGTTGCCTCAGTTCTCTTGTGAACCACCTCCATCAGGTGACAAAAATCTGTACCGTGCGAAGACATAGTTGTATGATGTATAATGGACAGTAATCGCAGCTGCCATACAAATCACTATGTTGTGGATTGGCAACTGCCACCAGAGGCGTCAAGTCGGATCGTCATGATCTATAGAAAGAGGTATAGCGCTAAATCATACAGCTTATAGATCAAGCAGCTTATCAGGCGATTCAAAACAAGACTCACGAGGATATGCTTGCGGAAGTGGTAGACAGCTACTGAGGGAATAGCACCTGAAAAATTAGCCACCCCAGGCAAAGTAGTTCACTTCTGTTCAGCTACATTCCGGCAGATGCAGCCACTTTAATTGCTTTTTGGCTAGGATTAATACAAACGTGATAGATATGTGCCCGCTTATAGCCAGGGACAACATGCCACTCATCACCTGCACTCTTCCCAACCAATATTACTCGACTTACTTCGGGTTATGGTTATACCAATTAAAAATGTTTTTATACCCACCACCCTAGGATAGAGGGTATACCTATCTAGTCATTCCGTTTGCAATACATCGAAATATCAATTTCTGACCCTACAAAGTATATATATTTCGGTCCAGTTGGGAACCACAACTTTGAGATAGTCAGTAACTCTATCTACCTCGGCACCGCCGTAACCGAAACAAATGACACCAGTTATGTGATAAAGCGAAGAATAATACTGGCAATCAGATGCTACTTTGGACTAAGTAAGCAGTTTAGAAACAAGGCCATTTCTCGACAGACGAAGACTACAATATACAAAATACTGATACTACCCGTGCTGTTGTATGGTTTTGAAGCGTGGGTACATGTGAAAGCAGATGAGGCAGTGCTTGGAGTAATTGAGAGAGAGAGAGAGATCCTTCGTAAAATATATGGACCAGTTTGCGTTAATGGAGAAAATAGGCGACGTATGAACCACGAGCTGTATGACAACGATAGCATAGTTACACGCATCAAAATAAAGGTGGTTAGGTTTTCCATGCATTAGTATTTGACAGATCACGTGGGATTTCAGACATGGTGTCAAAGAGAAAGATGCTCTGTATGCTTTGACATTTCATCATGAATAGACTTACTAACGAGCAACGCTTGCAAATCATTGAATTTTATTACCAAAATCAGTGTTCGGTTCGAAATGTGTTCATTCACCGTAACGTTGCGTCCAACAGCATCTTTGAAAAAATACGGTCCAATGATTCCACCAGCGTACAAACCACACCAAACAGTGCATTTTTCGGGATGCATGGGCAGTTCTTGAACGGCTTCTGGTTGCTCTTCACTCCAAATGCGGCAATTTTGCTTATTTACGTAGCCATTCAACCAGAAATGAGCCTCATCGCTGAACAAAATTTGTCAAAATTTGAACACATTTCGAACCGAACACTGATTTTGGTAATAAAATTCAATGATTTGCAAGCGTTGCTCGTTAGTAAGTCTATTCATGATGAAATGTCAAAGCATACTGAGCATCTTTCGCTTTGACACCATGTCTGAAATCCCACGTGATCTGTCAAATACTAATGCATGAAAATCCTAACCTCAAAAAAATCACCCTTTACAACGGCTGCGTTGGCTAGGTTATGTTGTCAGAATGGATGAAGAAGCTCCAGCTCCAAAGAAGTCTTTTGAAGGCAAACACGGTGGTACACGGAAACCGGGAAGCCCGATGGAATGATCAAGTGTTGGGAGACACCTCGAAACTTGGTGTCAGAGATTTTAGAATGAACGCAGAAGATCGAGGCGCTTGGAACTCATTTTAACGTTCGGCTAGTGAAACAAATATTCTGTCATAGTCAATTAAAGTAAGTAAAGTAATTACTAACCTAGTCATACTTAGCTAGTCATTTCGTTTGTAGCACCTCGAAATATTGATCTGCGACCCCATAAAGAATATATATTCTGGAACGTCTCGACATTCTGATTCGATCTAACCATGTCCGTCCGTCCATTCGTCCGTCTGTCGAAATCACGATAGCGGTCGAACGCGTAAAGCTAACCGCTTGAAATTTTGCTCAGATACTTAATATTGATGTAGGTCGTTAGGGATTGCAAATGGACCATATCGATTCAGATATAGCTCTCATATAAACCGATCTCCCGATTTGACTTCTTGAGCACCTGGAAGCCGCAATTTTTATCTGATTTGGCCAAAAATTTCCCTTACGACTTTCAACATCTGTGACAAATATGGTCTAAATCGGTGTATATCCTAGTATAGCTCCGATATAAATCGATCTTCCGATTTGACATAACAACCCCCAAGTAGGACGTATTTGCTCACCAAAACAATTTGGCTCTTAAAGAGAGTGGAACTAAATGTTCATAGTTTTTAGGGCTAATATCCCAAACCGGACATATTTGCTGACTTTTGCAGTAAGGAGTTTAAATGACATTAGAAAACGAATTTTATATCCATTTTTGAGGGCAATGGCAATATGAGGTTCAAATAAATGATATATAGATATATGAGAATAGAGTACGTTGGTGATATATTTTCAGGGCTTTGTGTTTGGGAGACCACCCCAATCCCCATACACCCCTAAATCGGGCATATTTACCGACCATGTCGATGTGGAGCTTAAATGAAAGGTATTGAGATTTAGAGCAAGAGTTGATGCCCACTTTCGGGACCAATTTTCTGGAGGTCTACCCCTTTCCCAAAATACCCCATAAACAGAATTTTTTTTTTACTGACCATCGCAATATGGGGCTCAAATAAAGGTATTTGGGAGTAGAATACGAATTTGATATCCAAATGTAGGTCCATGTATTTAGGGCATCACCCCTTTTCCAAAACACCCCCCAAAGGGTAAAAATTTTTCGACCATGCCAATATGTGGCTCAAATGAAAGGTATTTGAGATTAGAAAACAAATTTGATAACCTATTTTGGGGCCATGTGTTTGGGGGACGCCTCATCATGTAAACTCCCTCTCAAAATCAATGGCAATATGGGGTTTAAATAAATTGTATTTGAGAGAAGAGCACAATGCTGATATTTTTTCAGGGACGAGTGCATGGAGGACCACCTTACCTCCGAAAACACCCCAAATCAGACATCATGAGAATATCGGGCTGAAATAAAGTATTTTAATAATGGAGTACACCTTACATACAAACTTCAATTAGTCGACAAATAAAGATCATATGGGATTCAGATAAAGGCACTTCTATTGTAAAACTGTTAGTCAAGTTAGCATGGTATTTCACTAAAAGATCTTTAATTGTCGAAAATAAATATTCCAAGGAAACTTTTGTTCCATATAAAGTAAAAGAAGGCGCAGCGGAGCGGGCCCGGGTCAGCTAATGTAGAATAAAATTATGTCCTTCAACTTGTAAAAATTTTTAACTGAATCCATGGTGGTGGGTTCCAAAGATTCGGTCCGACCGAACTTAGTACGCTTTTACTTGTTTTAAATTGGCCTGGCCGAATCTCATATTATTCCCTCCAAATGGATTGCGTTTGACAACTTCTCTTTACAATTTTTTCCTGTTGGCAGAGCCTAAATTGGTATAAGTGATGGTCACTACAATACTCAATATGCGTAATTTCAGCCAAATCTTTAATCTTTCAACCACGACTGTACGTCAGGTGGCTTACTTAGAAATTTTAATATTTTAATCAAAACACATAATAACTAAGTAAAAATCGAATTTGTTCAGCTTTGGATCATGGTCAGAATTCAAAATATCTAATTTTTGTTGCGATTAGATAAACATAACATGAGCTTCCTTATTAAATCTAGATTTATTAACGATTCTCGCATTTGGGCTGTGTTTCACCTTAAGACTTTTCTCATTAAAACATGTTCCATAACAAAGTTCTGTCATGGACTATAACAAATTGTCACATTCGCGTTCATCCCCCGCTCGACCTAAGCATGAGTGCGTACGTATGTATGTCTGCTTAATTAAATGCTAATCAAACTCACTCACTGAGATATATATACCTACAGATTTTCTTTCTCATCTCGGTAAAAACAAAAATGACAAAAGAAAAAAAATGTCTTCCCATTTGCCATACTGTGATTTTTTTCGCCTTTTTTTTCCCCATAAAAATTCCAAATAAAATAAACGGATATACGGCAGAGGAAAACGAGGCGAACAAATATTTGATTGGTAATCGAAAGTGTGTAACAATAATTAATAGAATTTGTGCAGTGAATCGATAATGAGGGACGTCGTAGGAACAGCAGAACAAAAAAACAAACAACAAACAAGGTTTAAGGATACGACAATCACCAAACAGGACAATGACAGTAATCACAAAACCAAATCAGGACAAAGATTTTTGTCTACGTGAATATTTAGTGGATTCCTGAGCAACTGCATGGGGCAACAACGTGTGATCTGGGGTGTTGGTAGTGGGGGGGGAAGTTATTTATTTATTCCATTTAGTGTGAATTTAAGCGATAAATTTTCCCTTATTTTATTTGCTAGAAAAGCATTTTATGTTGTATTATGTATATTAGGCCAATATCAGCGGAAATTATTTGACAATTATGTGACAAAAATATTCGAAAGTAGGTTTGACGATGATGTTCACGATAATATGGAAGGATCAATCACGTCACTCCGTTCAACCCTATAAAGTATATGTAAATATTTTTAATCGCCAGTATTATATGTAGATCGCCAGTATTATATGTTTTAGGTTTATGTTGAATGGGTAACCCACCCCGAAAAATGGCTTCATTCGGAGGCCAGTCCGATCCATTGTGACACCCTCGAGAACCCAAGAGAACAAAAGGATAAAGGAAGAATTGGTGAAAAATTTTGATGGTGTTGAAATATGCATAATTTATGCCCCATAGCAGCTATTCGAAACATGTTCCAATTCCGACCAATTACTTCTAAGTACAAGTCATTGTTCAATTGTGTATAACAAAATATGTATCTTTAAGCAGCTATATCTAAAAATAAACCGATCTGAACCATATACGACACGGATGTCGAAAAGCCTACCATAAGTCACTGTGTCAAATTTCAGTGAAATCGGATTATAAATGCGCCTGTTATAGGGCCAAAACCCTAAATCGAGATATTGGTCTACATGGCAGCTATATCCAAACCTGGACCGATCTAAGCCAAATTGAAGAAGAATATCGAAGGGCTTAAATTAACTCACTGTCCCAAATTTCGGCGACATAGGACAATAAATGCGCCTTTTATGGGCCCAAAACCTTAAATCAAGAGATCGGTCTATATGGCAGCTCTGGACCGATCTGGCCCAAATTTAGGAAGCATGTCGAAGGGCCTTACACAACTCACTGTCCCAAATTTCGGTGGCATCGGACAATAAATACGCCTTTCATGGGCACAAAACCTTAAATCCAGAAATCGGTCTATATGGCAGCTATATTAAAATCTCAACCGATCTGTGCCATATTACAGAAGCATGTCAGGGGGCTTAACTTAACTCACTGTCCCAAATTTCGGCGAAATCGGATTATAAATGCGCCTTTTATGGCCCAAAACCTTAAATCGAGAGATCGGTCTATATGACAGCTATATCCAAGTCTCGACCGATCTGAGCCAAATTGAAGAAGAATGTCAAAGGGCCCAACACAACTTACTTTCCCAATTTTCGGCGAAATCGGACAATAAATGCGCCTTTTATGGCCCCAAAACCATAAAACGAGAGATCGGTCTAAATGGCAGCTATATCCAAATCTGAACCGATCTGTGCCATATTGCAGAAGTATGTCGAGGGGCTTAACTTAACTCACTGTCCCAAATTTCGGCGACTTCAGACAATAAATGCGCCTTTTATGGGCCCAAAACCTTAAATAGAGAGATCGGTCTAAATGGCATCTACATCCAAATCTGAACCGATCTGTGCCATATTACAGAAGCATGTCAGGGGGCTTAACTTAACTCACTGTCCCAAATTTCGGAGGCATCGGACAATAAATACGCCTTTGGGCACAAAACCTTAAATCCAGAGATCGGTCCATATGGCAGCTATATTCAAATCTGGACCGATCTGTGCTATATTGCAGAAATATGTCGAGGGGCTTAACGTAACTCACTGTCCGAAATTTCTGCGACATCGGATAATAAATGCACCTTTTATGGGCTCAAAACCTTAAATCGAGAGATCGGTCTATATGACAGCTATATTCAAATCTGGACCGATCTTGGTCAAATTGAAGAAGGATATCGCAGATCCTAACACAACTCACTGTTCCAAGTTTTGGCGACATTGGCCAATAAATGCGCCTTTTATAGGCCTATAACCTTAAATTGAGAGATCGGTCTATATGGCAGCTATATTCAAATCTGGACCGATCTGGGTCAAATTGAAGAAGGATATCGAAGATCCCAACACAACTCACTGTCTCAAATTTCAGCAACATCGGACAATAAATGCGCCTTTTATGGGCCCAAAACCTTAAATCGAGAGATCGATCTATATAGAAGCTATATCCAAATCTGTACCGACCTGTGCCATACTTCAGAAGTATATCGAGGGGCTTAACTTAACTCACTGTCCCAAATTTCGGCGAAGTCAGACAATAAATCCGCCTTTTATGGGCCCAAAATCTTAAATCGAGAGATCGGTCTATATGGCAACTATATTCAAATCTGGACCGATCTGGGCCAAATTAAAGAAGAATGTCAAAGGGCCTAACACAACTCATTGTCCCAAATTTCGGCGGCATCGGACAATAAATGCGCCTTTTATGGCCCCAAAACCTTAAATCGAGAGATCGGTTTATATGGTATCTACATCCAAATCTCAACCGATCTGTGCCATATTACAGAAGCATGTCAGGGGGCTTAACTTAACTCACTGTACCAAATTTCGACGACATCGGTCAATAAATGTGCCTTTAATGGGCCCAAAGCCTTGAATCGAGCAAAAGGTCTTTATGGCAGCTATAACCAAATCTGGACCGATCTGGGCCAAATTAAAGAATGTCGTGTGGCCCAACACAACTCACCAAAATTTCAGCAAAATCGGATAATAATTGTGTCTTTTATGGGCCTAAGACCCCAAAGATTATAAATGCGCCTGTTATAGGGCCAAAACCCTAAATCGAGATATTGGTCTACATGGCAGCTATATCCAAACCTGGACCGATCTAAGCCAAATTGAAGAAGAATATCGAAGGGCTTAAATTAACTCACTGTCCCAAATTTCGGCGACATAGGACAATAAATGCGCCTTTTATGGGCCCAAAACCTTAAATCAAGAGATCGGTCTATATGGCAGCTCTGGACCGATCTGGCCCAAATTTAGGAAGCATGTCGAAGGGCCTTACACAACTCACTGTCCCAAATTTCGGTGGCATCGGACAATAAATACGCCTTTCATGGGCACAAAACCTTAAATCCAGAAATCGGTCTATATGGCAGCTATATTAAAATCTCAACCGATCTGTGCCATATTACAGAAGCATGTCAGGGGGCTTAACTTAACTCACTGTCCCAAATTTCGGCGAAATCGGATTATAAATGCGCCTTTTATGGCCCAAAACCTTAAATCGAGAGATCGGTCTATATGACAGCTATATCCAAGTCTCGACCGATCTGAGCCAAATTGAAGAAGAATGTCAAAGGGCCCAACACAACTTACTTTCCCAATTTTCGGCGAAATCGGACAATAAATGCGCCTTTTATGGCCCCAAAACCATAAAACGAGAGATCGGTCTAAATGGCAGCTATATCCAAATCTGAACCGATCTGTGCCATATTGCAGAAGTATGTCGAGGGGCTTAACTTAACTCACTGTCCCAAATTTCGGCGACTTCAGACAATAAATGCGCCTTTTATGGGCCCAAAACCTTAAATAGAGAGATCGGTCTAAATGGCATCTACATCCAAATCTGAACCGATCTGTGCCATATTACAGAAGCATGTCAGGGGGCTTAACTTAACTCACTGTCCCAAATTTCGGAGGCATCGGACAATAAATACGCCTTTGGGCACAAAACCTTAAATCCAGAGATCGGTCCATATGGCAGCTATATTCAAATCTGGACCGATCTGTGCTATATTGCAGAAATATGTCGAGGGGCTTAACGTAACTCACTGTCCGAAATTTCTGCGACATCGGATAATAAATGCACCTTTTATGGGCTCAAAACCTTAAATCGAGAGATCGGTCTATATGACAGCTATATTCAAATCTGGACCGATCTTGGTCAAATTGAAGAAGGATATCGCAGATCCTAACACAACTCACTGTTCCAAGTTTTGGCGACATTGGCCAATAAATGCGCCTTTTATAGGCCTATAACCTTAAATTGAGAGATCGGTCTATATGGCAGCTATATTCAAATCTGGACCGATCTGGGTCAAATTGAAGAAGGATATCGAAGATCCCAACACAACTCACTGTCTCAAATTTCAGCAACATCGGACAATAAATGCGCCTTTTATGGGCCCAAAACCTTAAATCGAGAGATCGATCTATATAGAAGCTATATCCAAATCTGTACCGACCTGTGCCATACTTCAGAAGTATATCGAGGGGCTTAACTTAACTCACTGTCCCAAATTTCGGCGAAGTCAGACAATAAATCCGCCTTTTATGGGCCCAAAATCTTAAATCGAGAGATCGGTCTATATGGCAACTATATTCAAATCTGGACCGATCTGGGCCAAATTAAAGAAGAATGTCAAAGGGCCTAACACAACTCATTGTCCCAAATTTCGGCGGCATCGGACAATAAATGCGCCTTTTATGGCCCCAAAACCTTAAATCGAGAGATCGGTTTATATGGTATCTACATCCAAATCTCAACCGATCTGTGCCATATTACAGAAGCATGTCAGGGGGCTTAACTTAACTCACTGTACCAAATTTCGACGACATCGGTCAATAAATGTGCCTTTAATGGGCCCAAAGCCTTGAATCGAGCAAAAGGTCTTTATGGCAGCTATAACCAAATCTGGACCGATCTGGGCCAAATTAAAGAATGTCGTGTGGCCCAACACAACTCACCAAAATTTCAGCAAAATCGGATAATAATTGTGTCTTTTATGGGCCTAAGACCCCAAATCGGCGGACCTGTCTATATGGCAGCTATATCCAAATCTGGACTGATCGTGGCCCAATTGAGGAAGGATGTCGAAGGGCCTAATGCAACTCACTGTCCCAAATTTCAGCAAAATCGAATAATAAATGTGGCTTTTATGGGCCTAAGACTCTTAATCGGCGGATCGGTCTATATGGGGGCTATATGAAGATATAGTCCGATATAGCACATCTTCGAACTTAACCTGCTTATGGACAAAAAAGAATCTGTGCAAAATGTCAGCTCAATATCTCTATTTTAATACCCTCCACCATAGGATGGGGGTATACTAAATTCGTCATTTTGTTTGTAACTACTCGAAATATTCGTCTGAGACCCCATAAACTATACTTATTCTTGATCGTCGTGACATTTTATGTCGATCTAGCCATGTCCGTCCGTCCGTCCGTCTGTCCGTCCGTCTGTCTGTCCGTCCGTCTGTCTGTCGAAAGCACACTTTCTTCCGAAGGAGTAAAGCTAGCCGCTTGAAATTTTGCACAACTTTTTCGATAGTATCGATAAGCAACATACTAATCGATATTCAGAAAAAAAAATAAAATATCGATAGTGTCATGAATATTTTGCCAACTCTAAAATACATATGTGGTTTGATCTGGCCATAGGGAATGCCTTTACATTGATGACACATTGTAACATGCCTTTAAAATTTATTTCCTCAAAGTCTTCATTTTCCTAAATTCAAATGTACAGCAAAGTCCCCAGGAATGGATTACATGTAAACTTGTGCGCTCAAGTCAAAAAATATTCAATTAAAAGACGCAACCCTTATGCTCTCCTAACAAGTTTTAACAGGATAACGATAAGCTCTCTGAAAGCAGATTGTGCATTTTGCTGAGACAGAAGGCTGCCTGCCACTCAAATCCCAAAATATTGTATAATAAAAGTTTTGACGATGGGTTCAAAGTGAAACATTTATGCGTTTTAGAAAATCATGCATAACCAATGAACCAATAACATGTCCACTTTGCACCAATCTCATACTCATATGTATCCTTCCAATCAGTTTCAATGTCCACTACGGAAATACATCAGCAGGCAGACTGAAGACTGATCTAAACGGAAAACTAACAAACATCATGTTATGGCCATCCATAGGATAAACATTTTTCTATGATTTTCTCCATGCACAGAAAAAAGGTCCATGTAAAAGGGTAGAAAAACAAAGAGTCAAAGTAAACAACCAGCCAACTTATATATGTGAATGGACGTTTTGAGCAAAATTTAGTTTGAATTTTATTTTGTTTAAAGTTCTATGTCAACGAAAGGACCTCATATGGGACTCAACCTCATTTGATAAAATAAACTGAACAAAGGGGAAGGATAGCTTTGCATCAGGAACAAAACAAATTGTGTAGAGGTGATTTCTTATGAAAAGTTTAAAACCAAACAAATTTTAAATTTCACAATTTAATGACTCTCTTAAATAATTTTTATAAATCAAACTTCTAATATCTCAGAGAAAACTTTGAAATTAGGACAAGCCATACTCTTCGTCAACAACATTTGAATAATTGCTAATGATTTATACCTTGAAAACATTTCCAAGAAATACTTAAACCGAGCTGTTCATATGCATATACTTCCCATAAAAACTAAATTGCTTACAGTAAAAGCTTCTAATAGTGTTTACATTTGAGCACATTAATATTTGATATAGTGAACTCGAATTTTTATTGTACATGTTGATGGTAGTCAGTATTTTGCTAACTATATGAAATGGATATTTCTATATGGGTTCAAAGACGGCACTCCTAAATACCACAATACTAACAAGTAAAAGCGTGCTAAGTTCGGCCGGGCCGTATCTTATATACCCTCCACCATGGATCGCAATTGTCGAGTTCTTGCCACGGTATCTCTTTATACCCTACACCACTACTGTGGTACAGGGTATTATAACTTAGTGAATTAGTTTGTAACAGCCATAAGTATACCGATCGACTCAGAATCACTTTCTGATTCGACTTAGCTATGTCTGTCTGTCTGTCCGTCTGTCCGTCTGTCTGTCTGTCTGTCTGTCCGTCTGTCTGTCTGTCCGTCTGTCTGTCTGTCCGTATGTCTGTCTGTCCGTCTGTCCGTCTGTCCGTCTGTCCGTCTGTCCGTCTGTCCGTCTGTCTGTCTGTCCGTCTGTCTGTCCGAGTGTCTATCCGCCTGTCCATGTTAATTTGTGTACAAACTACAGGTCGCAATTTTCATTCGATCGTCTTCAAATTTGGTATAGGCAAGTTTTTCGGCCTAGAGACGAAGCCTATTGAAATTGGAAAAAATCGGTTCTGATTTGGATATAGCTTCCATATATATTTTCGTCCGATTTGCAGTAATAATGCTATAAAATAGTCATTCTCTCGAAATTTGGCAGGAAAATGGTCATTTGTTGACCGATTCCTTTGAAATTTGTTGGGAAAGATTTTCTTCTGACTCTCAATATTACTGTCAAATTTCATAGAAATCGGTTCAGTTTTGGATATAGCTCCCATATATACATATGATCGTCCGATTTCCAGTAATACAGCAGTAAAATGGTCATTCGTTGGCCGATTCTCTTGAAATTTGGCAGAAAGGATTTTCTTGTGACTCTCAATATTACTGGTGAATTTCATAGAAATCGGTTCAGATTTCGATATAGCTCCCATATATATTTTCGACCGATTTGAAGTAATACAACAATAAAATGGTCATTTGTCAACCGATTCTCTCGAAATTCGACAGAAAGGATTTTCTCATGATCCTCGATATTAATGGGGAATTTCATAGAAATCTGTTCAGATATATATATATCGCCCGATTTTCACTCCTATACCCACTGCAAGCGCATCTATTGACCAACCTTCCCAAAATTTTGTACACCGCTTTCCTCGACGAATTCCAAATTGCAAATTTTCCCCATGAACATTCCATTAAGGAACAGGGGCAAACTTCTCACATATCAATGAGTGCAGTCCGATTCAAGTTTAAGCTCAATGATAAGGGACCTCCTTTTTATAGCCGAGTCCGAACGGTGTTCCGTAGTGCGACACCTCTTTGGAGAGAAGTTTTACATGGGCATAGTACCTCGCAAATGTTGCCAGCATTAGGAGGGGAAAACCACCGCTAAAAATTTTTTTTTCTGATGGTCACGCCAGGATTCAAACCCAGGCTTTTAGCGTCATAGGCGGATATGCTAACCTCTGCGCTACGGTGGCCTCGACGAATTCCACAATACCCAAAAAGTTTGATCGAAATCGGTTCAGATTTAGGTATAGCTCCCATGTATTTGTTCGTCAGATTTTGGATCATTTGTTGTCATTTGTAAAACTCATATCGGTTTATATGGCAGCTATATCAGGTTATGGACCGATTTGAAACATATTTTACACAGTTGTTAGAAGTTATAACAAAATACCTCTGGCGAAATTTCAGCCAAATCGAATAAGAATTGCGCCCTCTAGTGGCCAATAAGTCAAAATTCAGGATCAGTTTATATGGCAGCTATATCAGGTTATGGACCGATTTGAACTCTTCTTAGCATAGTTGCTGAAAGTCATAACAAAACCCTTCATGCAAAATTTCAGGCAAATCGGATAACAATTGAGCCCTCTAGTGGCTCAAGAAGTCAAGACCCCAGATCGGTTTCTTTAGCAGCTATATCAGGTTATGGACCGATTTGAACCATTCTTAATACAGTTGTTGGAAGTCATAACAAAACACGTCATGCAAATCGGATAGGAACTGCTCCCTGTATAGGCAAAAGAAGTCAAGACCCCAGATCGTTTTATATGGCAGCTATATCAGGTTATGGACCGATTTGAACAATTCTTAATACAGTTGTTAGAAGTCATAACAACACACGTCAAGCTAATTTCAGCCAAATCGGATAGGAATTGCTCCCTGTAGAGGCTCAAGAAGTCAAGACCCCAGATCGGATTATATGGCAGCTATATCAGTTTATGGACCGATTTGAACTATTCTTAGCACAGTTGTTGAAAGTCATAACAAAACCCCTCATGCAAAATTTCAGCCAAATCGGATAAGAATTGTGCCCTCTAGCGGCTTAAGAAGTCAGGATCCCAGATCGGTTTATATGGCAGCTATATCAGGTTATGGACCGATTTAAACCATACTCATCACAGTTGTTGGAAATCATAATAAAACACTTCTTGCAAAATTTTAGCCAATCGGATAAGAAATGTGCCTCCTAGTGGCTCAAGAAGTCAAGATCCCAGATCGGTTTATATGGCAGCTATATCAAAACATGAACCGATATGGCCCATTTACAATACCAACCGACCTACACTAATAAAAAGTATTTTTGCAAAATTTCAAGCGGCTAGCTTTACTCCTTCGGAAGTTAGCGTGCTTTCGACAGACAGACAGACAGACGGACGGACATGGCTAGATCGACATAAAATGTCGCGACGATCAAGAATATATGTACTTAATGGGGTCTCAGACGAATATTTCGAGTAGTTACAAACAGAATGACGAAATTAGTATACCCCCCATCTTATGGTGGAGGGTATAAAAAGGAAATCTATGTTAGGAATTCCGTGCCAATTACAAAATCCTTAATTGTTTTCCATGCCACTCCCCTAAGTTGGTTCATGTCTGGTATTGTGTCCCCACCTAAGTTCCAGTATTTTTTAGCAGCGAAAGACGGGCGATAACAAAGAGATTCTCCAACGCCTCATCATCTTCCCCGCATGCCCTTCACATACTATCACTTGCCGCACCGATTTTACATAAGTGAGCTCGTAGTCCTATGTGTCCCGTAATGATAGCTAGAGCTTTACTGACCTCCTCCCTACTTCAATTCAGTAATAGCCTCGTCTTTTCACGACCTGAATCTCCCCATAGGAGATCCACGTCGTCTACGCCTTTTAGTCGGACTGCGTCGACCCGAAAGGCTTCGGGTTAGCCATATTTATTGACAGCAGTCCTCTGGCCTTTACCGTCAAATCGTCTGCCCTCTCATTCCCCCTTTCTCCGTTATGGCCTGGCACCCAAACGATGAGGATTTTGCCATCCTCAGAGAGAGCGTTTATCTCCTCGTTACAGTTCGTAGCCTGTCCTTATGGCAATTTTACTGTCCGTAAAGACTTTCACACTCGACGTCCTCGCAAAAGCTCCACACCACCTCTTGTATTCCGTGGTAACCCGGATCTCCGCCTGCAGAACCGGATTCGGTCTCAGTCCCTAGGTTCTCAATGTAGACCCCCAGGATCACACTGTCTTCTAACTTTGAAACATCCGCGTAACATGATCTTCCAGATGGCAATACTAGGATTGCCACAGTCCAAGACTCCCAATTCTAAATATCGCCAGAATTTTATTATTGTAGGGTAAGTGTAAATGCAAATTTTGCCCATGAACATTCCACTAAGGAACAGGGGCAAACTTCTCACATATCAATGAGTGCAGTCCGAGTCCGATCGGCGTGCCACAGTGCGACACCTCTTTGGAGAGAAGTTTTACATGGCATAGTACCTCAAAAATGTTGCCAGCATTAGGAGGGGAAAACCACCGCTGACATTTTTTTTTTCTGATGGTCTCGCCTGGATTCGAACCCAGGCGTTCAGCGTCATAGGCGGACATGCTAACCTCTGCGCTACGGTGTGGGGTATTATATAGACGGCTCCGCCAGACTTTAGCATTTCCTAACTGTGTTTTTTTTAGATTTTGAAAAACTTTGGATAATAAATACTGGGTTGCCCAAAAAGTAATTGCGGATTTTTTAAAAGAAAGTAAATGCATTTTTAATAAAGCTTAGAATGAACTTTAATCAAATATACTTTTTTACACTTTTTTCTAAAGCCAGCTAAAAGTAACAGCTGATAACTGACAGAAGAAAGAATGCAATTACAGAGTCACAAGCTGTTGAAAAATTTGTCAACGCCGACTAGATGAAAAATCCGCAATTACTTTTTGGGCAACCCGGTATATCCATGATGTTGGGTAACCCATGTCCGACCTGGCCGAATTTAGTGCTTTTTATTTGTTTCCATTTTAAATAAAATATTCCTCAAAATCTCCTGTAACTCTCATATCTACCTTACCAAATTTGTTTTGTTGAATCTAGTAAACAATTGTAAGTAAATATACCAACATTTTTGTTTTTTTTTTTTTTCAAATACAATATTGAGAGGTCATTCAAATAAAACAGCAAATCCAATGGGCGAACATCAAAACTTAGTTGGCACTTTGTTTTGTTAACATGTGTCCATGCTACTACTACAAATATTCGAGCATTTTGAAAGGGTCTTAATAATTTATAAAATAAAGCAAATACATTTTATTAAAAGCTTTACAGCTTCCCTTTCCTCTCCCCTCCAAATCGGAAACCAGAGGCAAGACACACAGCAATGTCCAGTTCGTTTGTTGAACGTCATTTCCCTGTGTATTCACCACCGGTGAATATAACTTTTTTCGACACGCTCGTGTATCGAAAACATTTCATGTCCACTTTGTACATTTGTGGACTAGCAAAAAAGGAAGAAAAGAAACAAAAAAAAAGATAACCCTGTAAAAGTAAGAAAATTGCAATATAAAATGACCAAGCAATTTTATGAAAAATGTATTGAAAATATTGCAAAAGGACCAAACGCCAGGGGACCTGGGGACAACTGTCCGAAACATTCTTTTATGTCTCTATTGCCCAAGGCATTGAGCTGCAGGCATGGGGTGGGGGGTGGAAAAAGGTCACATCATAAGCAGGCATGCAGCAACCTTACATACACATCTCCTTCCACATTCCTTTGCCGAAGTAAAACATGAATCAATAACACAACTTGCAATACTCTGGGGAGTCCATTAAGATGAGAAGACATGAAAAACCGAAACTTTTCATTTTTTCCTCCATAACATGTCCTACTTGACCAATAAACATCAGCAAAAGGCCAACCCATAATGCAGAGAAAAACAAAACACGAATAAATTCAATTTCTCTCTCACCATACAAAGACATTCATTTGAAAAGTTTCACTAGATAACAACATATGACAGCATTTTTTTGAAAAAACTTAGAGATGGGAAGATTACCATGTTCTAGGATAGCTCAATAAAAATTGAAAGCATATGTGGTTTTTTTTTAACAAAAATCAAGAATAAGAAAATACGGATATAGATATCTTAATATTTTTGATTTGATTTTGTCTGATAAAAGTGTCTTTAAAACACCAAAAATAAATTTAGCCCGATTTTTATACCCTCCACCATAGGATGGGGGTATACTAATTTCTTCATTGTGGTTGTAATACCTCGAAATTTGCGTCTAAGAACCCATAAAGTATATATATTCTTGATCCTCATATCATTTTAAGTCGATCTAGCCAGGTCCGTCCGTCTGTCCGTCCGTCCGTCCGTCCGTCTGTCTGTCTGTCGAAAGCACATTAACTTTCGAAGGAGTAAAGCTATTCGCTTGAAATTTTGCACAAATACTTTCTATTAGTGTAGGTCGGTTGGTACTGTAAATGGGCCAAATCGGTCCATGTTTTCATATAGCTGCCATATAAACCGATCTTGGGTCTTGACTTCTTGAGCCTCTAGAGGGCGCAATTCTCATCTCATTTACTGAAATTTTGCAAGTGGTGTTTGGTATCACTTCCAACAACTATGCCAAGTATGGTTTAAATCGGTCCATGTTTTCATTTAGCTGCCATATAAACCGATGTTGGGTTTTGACTTCTTGAGCCTCTAGGGGGCGCAATTCTCGTTCGATTTTATTGAACTTTCGCACGTAGTGTTTTGCTATCACTTCCAACAACTACGCTAAGTATGGTTTATATCGGTCCACGTTTTGATATAGCTGCCATATAAACCGATCTTAGGTCTTGACTTCTTGAGCCCCTAGAGGGCGCAATTCTTATCCGATTTTATTGAAATTTTGCATTTTCGAAATCGGACCACAAATGATATCAAAATGTCGATGTGACTAGTTTTAGGGCACTGCCAAGAAGGTGGTTTACATATATACCCGAGGTGGTGGGCCGGGCCGAATTTTGGAGTTATATGGCAACTATATCAGGTTATAAACCAATTTGAACCATACTAAGGAAAGTTGTTAGAAATGATATCAAAACACTACGTGCAAAATTTCAAATTTCAAAATTGGATAAGAATTGCGCCCTCTAGAAGCTCTAGAAGTCTAATCGGGAGATCGATTTATATGGTGGCTATCTCAGTTTATGGACTGATTAAGACCATACTTGGCACAGTTGTTCAACGTCATTCCTAAGCGAGAGGAAATCTGTCGTAAATTGTGTCATGTACAGTCTAAATCGGTCCATAACCTGATATAGCTCCCATATAAAGCGATCTCCCGATTTGATTTCTGGAGTCATTACAAGCCGGAATTTTTGTCCGATTTGGCTGAAATTTTGCATACGGTGTTCTGTTATGACTTCCAACAACTGTCGGTCTATAACCTGATATAGCTCACATATAAAACGATCTCCCGATTTGACCTATTGAGCCCTTACAAGTCGGAAATACTGTCCGATTTGGCAGAAATTGAGCATGCGGTGTTCTGTTATGGCTTCCAACAACTGTGCTAAGTACGGTCCGAATCGGTCTATAACCTGATATAGCTCCCATGTAAACCGATGTCCGATTTGGCTGAAATTTTACATGTAGTGTTCTATTATGACTTCCAAGAACTCTGCCTAGTACGGCCCAAACCAAAAAAAGGAGTTTTGTATGTACAAAAAATTATGCCCTTCAACTAAATTAAATTGTAGCAATGGGTTTCCAAAATTCGGCCCGGCCGAACTTTTTTTTTTTTGGATGATGGAGACTTCAGCAGTAGGTTTTCTGCAAAACTTCAGGGTAGCCCTATACGGGCTCAAGAAGTAAATTCGGGAGATCCGTTTATATGGAAGCTATATCAGGTTATGAACGGATTTATATCATATTCGGAAAATAGGTTGAAGGTCATAAAAGAAATCTTTGTGCAAAATGTCCTATAGAGGCTCAAGAAGCCAAGATCCGAGATCGGTTTATATCAAAACATGAACATTTTTGGCATTTACAATCCCAACCTACCTACGTTGATAAGAAGGATTTGTGCAAAATTTCAAGAGCCTAGCTTCACTCCTTGGAATATTAGCGTGCTTTCGACAAACAGAAGGACGAACATATGGCCGTAGAAGGCTAATCGATATACATGGGTGCTGTCAGGTTTAAACCGATTTGAAATCGTGGTTTGCGAAGACGGACAAACCCACGGACGTAACTATTTCGACTTAGAACGTCAAGACGATCAAGAATATAGGTAAAAAAAATTTGTCAAATCAATATTTCAAGATGTTAAAAACGGAATGACTGGATTACTAATCTACCCCTTATCCAATGGTGGTGAGTATAAAAATCTTTACTACCATAAAATATTTCATAACATTCCATTCTCCTCCCATTTCATTCTACCCCTTATCCAATGGTGGTGAGTATAAAAATCGTTACTACCATAAAATATTTCATAACATTCCATTCTTCATCTTTCGTTACCATTCTTTACGCCTTTACCAAACATACTCTCACCAAATATATAACAGCACATGTTAGATAGCAATATTTCCCCTAAATTTTAATTCCTCATTATAATGACGACATTGTCTTTATAATCATTACACTTAACTTTCATTTTCTGCCAAAGGATGTTAAAAAAATGGCAGCACGTCTGAAATTTAAGTGTTTCACCACCTTTATCTCTCTAACTCACAATAGATCCGGAAAAGGGCGGACGAACAAAAGTGACAAAGTGCGGGTGGGACAAAAATTCATTAAATTATGTACTTCAGGTGAAAATTTTAATTTGAAATATTCCACCCCACTCCATGCCAACAGCCAACCACTTTACCCTTTAGCCTGGAAAACAATAAAGTCAACAACATTACTGCTCCCAAGGTGTTATTCAAAAGAAGAAAACTTTTTCTTCACATTTTTCTTTCAACAGAGTTGAGTCCTCAATTATACAAACATTTTATCATAATAAAGATTTCATTACGAATGAATGAATGAGTGAGTGAGTCAGTGAGTGACTGCCTGCCTGCTTGACTGACTGAATGACACCAACAATGATGATGGTGGATATGGAGAAATTGTAACCGATGGTACAGTGTTTCCACGTGAGGATGGTGCACATAGAATATTAAAAACTGTTAGTAGAGTATATCTAAAATTAAAACCAAGTACAATATATTGAATAATTCTGGATCTCCTTTCGTAGCCGAGTCCGAACGGCGTGCCGCAGAGCGACAACTCTTTTGGGAGAAGCTTTTACATGGCAAAATACCTCACAAATGCCACCAGCATTAGGAGGGGATACCCACCGCTGAAAAAATGTTCTGATGGTCCTGCCAGGATTTGAACTCAGTCGTTCAGGGTCATAGGCAGACATGCTTACCTCTGTGCTACGGTGGCCTCCAATATGTAATAGGGATTTAAAAGTCGACTTTCGACTAATCGACTTTTTGTGTAAAAAAGTCAAAGTAGACTTTTACTTTTTAAAAAAGTCGAATAATCGACTTTGAAGTCAAAAAAAGTCGAAAGAAGACGAAAAGTCTAAAAAAAACGAAAAGTTGAAATGGATTTAGTGTCAATTCGATTTTTGCAGCCGATTGCTTTGATTATTTTTTATACCCACCACCGTAGGATAGGGGGAATATTCATTTATGTCCGTCTGTCCGTCTATCCGTCTATTCGTCTGTCCGTCTATCCGTCTGTCCGTCTATCCGTCTGTCCGTCTATCCGTCTGTCCGTCTATCCGTCTGTCCGTCTATCTGTCTGTCCGTCTATCTGTCTGTCCGTCCGTCTGTTGTAATCACTCTAGAGCCTTCAACTATTGAGATATTGAGCTGAAATTTGGCTCAGATACGTCTTTTTGATGCACGCTGGTTAAGTTCTTGAACGGGCCAAATCGAACCATATTTGGATATATCTGCTATATAGACCGATTTTCCGGTAAAGGGTCTAATGCCCATAAAAACTTTATTTTTCATCCGATTTTGCTGAAATTTTAAACAGTGAGTAGTTTACAGCCTCCCGATATCTGCCCAAAATATGGTTCAGATTGGACTAAATTTAGATATAGCTGCCATATGGACCGACCTCCCGATAAAGGGTCTGAAGCCAATAAAAGCTTTATTTATTACCCGATATCGCTGAAATTTGAAACAGTGAGTAGGTTAAGACCTCCTAACATCCGACCTAAATATGGTTCAGATCGGACTATATTTAGATATTGCTGCCATATAGACCGATCTCCCGATAAAGGGTCTGAAGGAAATAAAAGCTTTATTTTTTATCCGATTTCGATGAAATTTGGAATAGTAGGCAGCTTTAAGCCTCCCAATATCCGACCCAAATATGGTACAGATCGGACTATATTTAGATACAGCTGCCATATCGACCGATCTGCCGATAAAGGGTCTGAAGCCTATAAAAGCTTTATCTTTTAACCGATTTCGCTAAAATTTGAAACGGTGAGTTATTTTTAGCCTCCTGATACCAGACTTAAATATGGTTCAGATCGTACTATATTTAGATATAGCTGCCATATAGACCTATCTGCCGGTAAGGGGTCTGAAGCCAATAAAAGCTTTATTTATTACCCGATTGCGCTGAAATTTGAAACAGTGAGTAGTTTTACGTCTCCCAACATAGGACCCAAATATGGTTAAGATCGGACTATATTAAGACATAGCTGCCATATAGACCGATCTGCCGGGAAGAGGTCTGAAGCCAATAAAAGCTTTATTTATTATCCGATTTCGCTGAAATTTGAAGCAGTGAGTAGGTTCAGACCTCCCAACATTCAACCTGAATATGGTTCAGATCGGACTACATTAAGATATAGCTACCATATAGACCGATCTGCCGATGAGGGGTCTGCAGCCAATAAAAGCTTTATTTATTACCCGATTTCGCTGAAATTTGTAACGTGAGTAGGTTAAGACCTCCCAATATCTGACCTTAATATGGTTCAGATCGGAATATATGTAGATATAGCTACCATATAGACCGATCTGCCGATAAGGGGTCTGCAGCCAATAAAAGCTTTATTTATTACCCGATTTCGCTGAAATTTGTAACGTGAGTAGGTTAAGACCTCCCAATATCTGACCTTAATATGGTTCAGATCGGACTATATGTAGATATAGCTGCCATATAGACCGATCTGCCGATAAGGGGTCTGAAGCCCATAAAAGCTTTATTTATTACCCGAATTCGCTAAAATTTGAAACAGTTAGTTTTTCTGAGCTTCACGATATCCGACCTTAACCTCAAAATCGAAAATGTTTGGGGGTCCCATAACACCCCCAAACGGTACATATTTACCGACAATGGCAATATGGGGCTCAAATTAAAGGTATTTGGAAGAAGATCACAAATTTGATATTCATATCTAAGGCACAATTTCTAAGGGGCCATCCCACCTCAAAAAGAACTCCTTACTATACGAATTTTCGAAAACGCCGGATCTCAAAGATGGGTGGTCCAAGCAAACCAAATATTGTTTTGGACTCTTATTTAATCTAAAAACAAAAATTTGGTATCCATTGTCCCGGTGGGTTGCCTAGAGTTCGCACCCTCCAAAAAGCTCACAATTGTTATATAAACAATATGGGACATGACAATATGGGACACAAATGGGACTCAAATGAAAGGTATTAGAGTAAACAAGTAAAAAGGCATTAAGTTCGATGGAAACCCAGTAGCTCGGGTATATATGTATGCTAAACACCTTTTGCCATAATCTGGTGAGAAATGCATCATTTATGATCGGGAGATCGGGAGGTTTATAACCACTCGCCATTTCAAATTTCATCGAAATCGGGTAATCATTGTGGCTTTTATGGGCTTAAGACCCTAATTCAGCAGATCGGTCTATATGGCAGCTGTATCCAAATATACTCCGATTTGGCCCATTTATGAACTTAACCTTCGTATAGAAGAAATACGAGTCTGTGCAAAATTTCAACTCAATATCTCAATTTTTAAAGACTGCAGCGTGATTACAACTGACGGATACACGGACGGGCAAGGACATGCAAGGAATGCCCTGAAAATTTTAATTGCGATTGACTCTTGAAATAGCAGCGGGATGATACAATTCAGTGTACCCTATTTATATAGCTAGAAGTTTCGTACTGCCCACACTATCGTTTTCCGCTTTAACAATGTCAACAGATGCAGCTACTGTGATTATAGCGGTAGTGTTATCAGCGATCTCATTCTGATTGCATGAACATAATTCTTTATCAAAAGTTCTACAATCTCCTGGTTATCCCCGGTGATAGTCTCTTCCCTTTACCTTGTTAAAAAGTTTTCTAATCTTTTTGTTGAGTTCTTTAAGATCCGTCGCAAGATCCACAGTGAACTCCAGTTTCCCGGCATACGTAGCTCTCATACGACCTCAGAACCTCCGCTATACTTTATTTTGAAAAATCTGGAGGGGCCAATAGGTATTTATCTTAAGGCGTACCCTCCTAGAATACGCCTATAATAAGTGCGAGTCTATTGAGACAGCCCTTCTTAACTCAATCGGCTACATAGAAAAATTTTGTGACCAAGGATTATACAGTGACATCATTTCACTGTTAATGCCTTCAGTAATGTATACCCGAAGTCATGATAGAACTGGAAATTCTTCAAGAAGCTCTCCTGGGGATAGGAGAACTAACAAAAATTGTTTAGATGTAGATTCACGAAACTTTCCTTTGTCAGCAGGAGATAGCAGGCTCCCTGAGTGCCAATTGTCCCCTTGGGATGATTGACACACTAAAAGCACAAGGGAGAAAATTTAACTTGAAAGTCAACATTTTGGAAAGGACGATATTTGTCCGGTAGTTATCAGACCTATAATGGCGTATGGTGCTACGGCCTGGTAAACGGAACTTCAAGAATCAATTTACTGTTAAATAAAAACTCAAATTCAAGATTTGTGCATCAAAGCCGCCCTGGGTATGATGCAGTGTATTACATGCTACTCTGAATGCCTCTGGACATTGTGGTTAGACAAATGTATGCAACCACTTCCGGTTTATTTATATATCAATTCCCGAAATCAAAGACAGTGTCGATTACACATAGTCTAAACCGGCTTTTAATAACAAGCTCGAAAACTAAAGGGTGATTTTTTAGCTATTATCTTTAAGGCAACATTGGTTCAAACAGGTCACGCACATTTCGTTTTTTATTTCACTGTCAAACATCTTCAGTTAGTCTTCAACATAAGAAAGTAAGAAAGTTCTTCATGTGCGTCTTCTTCTTCAGCGACGAAGCTCATTTTTGGCTCAATGGGTACGTAAATAAGCAAAATCGTCGATTATGGAGTGAAGATCAGCCAGTAGAATTGAAAGAGCTACCAGTTCATCTAGAAAAAGTCACGGTTTAGTGCGGTTTATGAGCTGGTGGCGTCATTGGACCGTACTTCTCCAAAGATGATGCGTATCGTAACGTAATGTGAATGGTGAGCACTACCGTCAGATGATATTCAATTATTTTTTTTTGCCCTAAATGCAAGAGCTTGACTTGCATGACATGTGGTTTCAACAAAACGGTGCCACATGGCACACAGCACGCGTTACAATGGACTTATTGAGATTCCAGTTCGGTGAATATTTTATTTCACGATGTTTTAAACCTCTCGACATTCGATTTAAATATGGTTTAGATCGGACTACATTTAAGATATAGCTGTCATATATTGTAGTTCGATCCTCCAATTAAGGGTCTGAAGCCTATTAAAGCTTTATTTATTACCAGATTTTTATTTTAAGGAAATTCTCACCTATCGGGAGTGAAAAAACAATAATCGTAAGCAAACATTACTCACTACTGGGCCAAACGTTAAAATGAGTGGTGGTAAATAACACATGGACACCGTGAAATAAAGAAAACCTTAAAATTTTTTCAAGCTATATCCATCCTTAGTCCTACGTTTGTTCGTACACTTATTCCATATCGACTTAGATAAGTCGACCAGTTTGGATGTGGAAGAATTGTTAATGGAATGAAAAAACCAACGGAGGTATATGTGAAGAAAAACAATCCGTTTTAATGTCATTCTATTGTGGGTGGATTGATTGTGGTGGTGGTGGTGGTGGGGTGGAAAATGAAAAATATACTCTAAAGGTTGTTTGGCCATTTGAAAAATATATGAAAAAGAAATGAAACTATCGAAATCTAAAACATTGAGTAGACTGAGAGTGTGAACGTAGCCCTAAGAGGATTAGTGAAGTGGGCAACAAATCAAAAAGGGGTAGCTGGCAAAGGTGTTGTTTGATTTGATAAGTCCTCACTGTTTCTCCTTCATCCTTTGTTGAATAAATAAGAGATTTATTTTCTGAATGAGGGTTGTGACATTTCGTAGAAATCCTTGAATGTTCGTTCAAGGTATAGAAGCAATGAAATAAATAAAATTTATATAATTTTTTTTTTTCATGCAAAACATTAAATTCATGATTTTTATATATTTTTTATATATTGCATAATTCCTTCTACAATCGAAATTCGTTGGTCAAAAGCCAGATAACTAGAGTTCGAGTAGAAATTTTTCGTTCTGTATCAAACAGTTTATAAGCAAGGAACAAAGTTTTCCTATAAGCTATGAATATTTTCTACAACGACATTGTTTGTTCTAGTTATGATTTTGATCTTCTTCTTGACTACCGTCAAGAAGAACTTCAGAAAAATTTTCGGCGGTGGTTATTCCCTTACTAATGCTGGCTGCATTTGTGAGGTTTCCTGCCATGATAAAACTTCTCTACTATGTGGCACGCCGTTCGGCATAAAGAAGGAGGCTTCTTATCATCGAGCTTAAACATTAATTCTACTGCACTCATGGATATGAGAGAAGTATCCCCTGTTTCTTAATGTAATATTCATGGGAAATTTGGTAGTAGTATTAGCCATTTCTATATAAACCTCATTTTTATACCCACCACCATAAGATAGGGTTATACTAATCAAGTCATTCCGTTCGTAACACCTCGAAATATTGACCTGAGATCCTATAAAGTAAATACATTCTTAATTGTCTAAGACATTGTGAGTCGATCTTCTTGAGCCTTTTTAGCCGATTTGACATAAGGCCTTCCATTCTGCCTTCCAACATTAGTGTCGAGTATAATCCAAATTGGTGTATAAACTGATATAGCTCCAATATAAATCAAAATTCGGCCCGGGCGAACTTAGCACGATTTTACTTGTTTTAAACAAACTTCCAATCTGAGCTTTCGACGGATGTTCTGATATAATCGCTACAATCATGGATGGATTAACGAAATTTGTAATACCTTAGCGAAAATAAATGTATTTGAGAAAAAAAAATTCATATTTGTCACAAACTTTTGCAAGAACTTATCGCAAAAAAATGTTCTTTTATTGTAAACAAACTCCAACGTTTTTCAGAAAAGAAGATTACTTGGCGAAAATTTCCTTTGAGTGAAACGATTAATTTTTTTGCCAGTGTGGATGACCCGAAGAACGACATTGTACGGGAATGGGCCGAAATACCGGCAGATAACATTCGTGCAGTCACACAAAAGGTGGCCATATGGTGCAAAGGTGAATGGATGCACCATACCAGCTATATCAAAATATGTTCCGATTTGGATCAAATACTAATAAGTACAAGTCATTGTTCAATTGTGTAAAACAAAATATTGATATTTTTAGTAGCTATATCTAAAAATAAACCGATCTGAATCATATACGATACGGATGTCGAAAAACCTAACATAAGTCATTGTGGCAAATTTCAGTGAAATCGGATTATAAATGCGCGTTTTATGGGGCCAAGATTTTAAATCAAGATATCGCCTAACACAACTCAATGTCCCAAGTTTTGGCGAAATCGGACAATAAATGCGCCTTTTATGGGCCTAAAACCTTAAACCGAGATATCGGTCAATATGGCAGCTATATCCAAATCTGGACAGATCTGAACCAAATTGAAGAAGAATGTCGAAGGGCCCAACACAACTCACTGCCCCAAATTTCTGTGAAATCGGACAGTAAATGCTCCTTTTATGAGCCCACAACCTTAAATCGAGAGATCGGTCTATACGGCAGCTATATACAAATCTTGATCGATCGGGGGCAAATTGCAGAATTATGTCGAGGGGCTTAGCCTAACTCAATGTCCCAAATTTTGGCGACATCGGACAATAAATCCACATTTTATGGGCCCAAAACCTTAAATCGAGAGATCGGTCTATACGGCAGCTATATACAAATCTTGATCGATCGGGGGCAAATTGCAGAATTATGTCGAGGGGCTTAGCTTAACTCAATGTCCCAAATTTTGGCGACATCGAACAATAAATGCACCTTTTATGGGCCCAAAACCTTAAATCGAGATATCGGTCTATATAGCAGCTATATCCAAATCTGGACCAATCTGTGCCAAATAGAAGAAATATGTCGAGGGGCTTGACTTAACTCACTGTCCCAAATTTCGGCGACATCGGACAATAATTGCTCCTTTTATGGGCCCAAAACCGTAAATCGAGAGATCAGTCTATATGGCATCTATATTCAAATCACGATCGATCTGGCCCAAATTAAGGAAGCATGTCGCATTACGGTGCCATCGGACAGTAAATACTCCTTTTATGGGCTCAAAGCCTTAAATCAAGAGATCGATCTATATGACAGCTATATCCAAATCTGGACCGATCTGAGCCAAATTGAAGAAGAACGTCGAAGGGCCCAACACAACTCACTGTCTTAAATTTCGGCTACAATGGACAGTAAATGCGCCTTTTATGGGCTCAAAACCTTAAATTGAGAGATCGGTCTATATGAAAGCTATATCCAAATCAGGACCGATCTGTGCCATATTGCAGAAGTATATCGAGGGGCTTAACTTATCACTATACCAAATTTCGGCGACGTCAGACAATAAATACGCATTTTATGGGGCCAAGACTTTAAATCGAGATATCGGTCAATTGGCAGCTATATCCAAATCTGGATCGATCTAAGCCAAATTGCAGAAAGATGTCGAAAGGCCTAACACAGCTCACTGTCCCAAATTTCAGCAAAATCGGACAATAAATGCTCCTTTTATGGGCGCAAGACCTTAAATCGAGTGATCGGTCTATATGACAGCTATATCCAAATCTAGACCGATCTAAGCCAAATTGCAAAAATATGTCGAGGGGCTTAGCTTAACTCACTGTCCCAAATTTCAGCCAAATTGGATAATAAATGTGGCTTTTAAGGGCCTAAGATCCTTAATCGGAGGATCAGTTTATATGGCAGCTATATCCAAATCTGGACCGATCTGGGCCAATGCAGAAAGATGTCGAAGGGCCTAAGACAACTCACTGTCCCAAATTTCAGCAAAATCGGACAATAAATGCTCCTTTTATGGGTGCAAGACCTTAAATCGAGTGATCAGTCTATATAGCAGCTATATCCAAATCTGGACCGATCTGGGCCAAATTGAAGAAGAATGTCGAAGGGCCTAACACAACTCACTGTCCCCAATTTCACCAAAATCAGATAATAAAAGTGGCTTTTATAGGCCTAAGACCCTAAATCGGCGGATTGGTCTATATGGGGGCTATATCAAGTTATAGTCCGATATAGCCCATCTTCGTACTTAACCTGCTTATGGACAAAAAAATAATCTGTGCAAAGTTTCAGCACAATATCTAAATTTTTAAAGACTGTAGCGTGATTTCAACAGCCAGACGGACAGACAGACGGACGGTCAGACGAACGGACAGACGGACGGACATGGCTAGATCGTCTTCGATTTTTTCGCTGATCAAGAACATACATATATACTTTATAGGGTCGGAAAAGGATATTTCGATGTGTTGCAAACGGAATGACAAAATAAATTTACCCCCATCCTTCGGTGGTGGGTGTAAAATTATTTTCACACCAAAACAATGTGTTTTTTGAATTGGCTAGACTTTGTATCAGCTGCACTGCTTAAGGAAACTACGACATAGACCGAAAAGTATGTTCTGTAACAAATTAAGACGCATATCTTCATGGAATAAAACCCGCGCCACTTTCGATATAGAGGCCAAGCAAGGAACTAATGAAGATTTTTCTTTAACATGACATTGTCAATAACAATACCAATGGCGACCAACAGCAAGTCGTTTCAAATCAATTTACTGCCATTTAAAACTGTGGTCTACTAAGTTCAAATCGCGCAAGTTATTTTCTCGCAACTATCCTTTTCTATCAACTTTCTACAACTGTCGCCATTTTCTACCCTTGTGACACACAATTTCATAATTCATAAACACCAAAAATATTAACCACAAAATTGATAACAACCACAACAAAATCACCTCCACCACCTTCAGTGGCACCCAGAAAAATCAACTCAATCAACCAACCAGAAAACTTCTTCTCGCTGAAAACGAATAAAAAAGTCCAAAGTACCACCCACTTTTCCCAATTTGAATTTTTCATTACATAAAGTTATGCCATCATATCGTCATAATATACCATAAAAATTTCATATCTCCCCAGTCACCAAAGCACCCTCTCTTTTGCCATCGAGAAGTGCTGTTGTGCTATACCGGGCTACAACATAGTACGAGTGAGTGAGCTACCACAATGTGGCAGGACACGATGTTGGGAAAAGAAAGCAGACGGAAATATTATGGACAGAAAAAGCTGACTAAACACACACCATTCAGCCATAAAAGCAATAACAACAATGTTCAAATATAAAACCAACAAAGGATTCATATTACACACACACACACACACACGCTCACTAACACAACCCCGCCATTGGTATACATTCACACTCAGGAAATAGCCAAAGAAAAGAAGAAAATTGTGAAAAGGCGGAAGGAAATTGAGAAAAAATAGCTCACGTTAATGTTCGCCGTGCACCATGAGGGTGCACGAGATTATGAAGGAGGAAAGAAAAAATCGACTATACCAAGGAAGCTCTGAGCCAACAACCTCACATTTTGCTCTCTACGTTGGTTATGCTATGATAAGGGTGGGGGGGGGAGAGGCCAAGGTAATGTGCCGCATAAAGGCGAATATACACAGGACACCCACACACAAAACTCCATGCACACATGTACACACGCACACTAAAATAACATTTAAAGACGGTTAAGCAAACAGAAGGGTGCCGTTTTCATGGCTTGGGTGCCGTATCTTTTTTTCCATCTCCCCATAGCCCATGCCCAAGATTCACCCACAATTATAACGTTATATTTCCTTTAATATCGGCAAAAGGTATAATTCATGAGAGTGGAGAAAACGTACATACATATATAACATAAGTGTGTGTGTGTGTGTGTATTCAGGGTGTTTATTTGTATGAATTGTATGTGTCTGTATGTCACTATAGAACGACGTGCGGTTATGTTATTGTTCAATTTTGTTGGATTTGTAGGTTTTTTTGCCTTTTTTACTTGGGTGAATTTTCTTTGTTGACCATCTAAACGCTCAGGTCATAATGGTGGTGCCCTACACATGGCATTAGCCATATGATTAATAGCCAATGATAATACAAAAACTTCAAAAAGTAATAATACAAGCTTACAGTCAAGTATATGTTAGCTAATCCGCCTATAACGCTGTGTTCGAATCCTGAAAAGAACTTCAGAGCAATTTTCAACGCTAATTTTACGTTACTTTTGCTGGGGATATCTGTGTGGACTTCAGCAATGCAAATTTTCTATACAAAATGACAGAATTCGTCCCATTTTTATACCCACCACCATAGGATGGAAGGTATACTGGTCTAGACATTCCGTTTATAACAGCTCGAAGTATATATCTGGATCGTCTCAACAATCTGAGTTGATCTAGCCATGTCCGTCCTCTCCTCCGTCCGTCTGTCGAAATCACAATAGCGGTCGAACGCGTAAATCTAGATGCTTGAAATTTTGCACAAATTTTCTTAATGATGTAGATCATAAGGGATTGCAAATGGGTCATATCGATTTGACTTCTTGAGTCCCTAGGAGCTTCAATGTTCATCATGTATTTGGTAAAACTTTGGATCAAAGTCTTGTGTTATGACTTCCAGCATTCATGCCAAGTATGATGCGAAGCGGTGGATAGCCACTTGAAATTTTGCACAGATACTTCTTATTGATGTTGGTCGTAGGGGATTGCAAATGGGTCATATCGATTTAGATTTGAATGTAGCCCCCATATAAACCGACTCCCCAATTTGACTTCTTGAGCCTCTAGGAGCTTAAATTTTCTTCCGATTTGGCTAAACTTTGGAACAAAGACTTGTGTTATGACTTCCAGAATTCATGGCAAGTATGATCCGAATCGGTAGATAGACGGTATCCCATATAAACCGATCCCCAGATTTGACTTCATGAGCCCTAGAAGCCTTAATTTTCAGCCGATTTGGCTGAAATTTGGAATAAAGTCTAGTGTTATGACTTTCAACATCCATGTCAAGTATGACCTAGTCGGTGTATAAACTGATACAGCCCCATATAAATTGATCCCCCGATTTGGCTTCAATTTCCTTCCGATTTGGCTAAACTTTGGAACAAAGCCTAGTGTTATGACTTCCAGCATTCATGCCAATTCGACTCGGTCTATAAACAGATATAGCACCCATATAAATACATCCCCGGAGTTGACTTCTTGAGCCCTTAGAAGCCTCAATTGTCATCCGATTTTGCTGAAATTTGGAAAAAAGACTCGTTTTACGACCTTCAACATCCATGCCAAGTGTGATCCTAGTTGGTCTCTAAACTGACATAGTCCCCTTATAAACCGATCTTCGAATTTGACTTCTTCAGCTCCTAGAAGCCTCAATTTTCATAAGATTTGGCTGAAATTCGGAATAAAGACTTGTGTTATGACTTCGAACAGCAGAGCCGAGTATGATCCTAGCCGGTTCATAAACAGATATAGACCCCATATAAACTGATCCCCGATTTGAACTTCTTGAGCCCTTAAAAGCCTCAATTCTTATTCGATTTGGCTGATGTTTGGAACAAAGACTTGTTTTATGACCTTCAACGTCCATGTCAAGTATGATCCTAGTCGGTCTCTAAACTGACATAGCCCCCATATAAACCGATCTCCGAATTTGACTTCTTGATCCCCCAAAAGCCTAAATTTTCATCCAATTTGGCTGAAATTTGGAACAAAGACTTCTATTATGACTTCCAACATACATGCCAAGTATGATCTGAAACGGTTTATAAACTGATATAGCCCTCATATAAACCGATCCCCAGTTTTGACTTCTTGAGCACCTTGAAGCCTCAATTTTCACCGGATATGGCTGAAATTCCGAATAAAGACTAGTGTTTGGACTTGTTAAATTTGACTCTAAGTGATCTACAACATCAGGGCCAAGTTTTATCCGAATTGGTCAATATGGTGATATAGGCCCCCCTAAGTACCGATATCCCCATATGACTTCTTGAGACCACTAAAGTCTCAATCAATTCCTGATTAGATTGTTAGAAAGTAATGCAAATACAAACTCAGTAAATAGTTGTACATTATTAGCGGAATCCATGGTGGTGGGTACCTAAGATTCGGCCCGTTCGAACTTAGCACGCCTTTACTTGTTTGTTATTCACCTGGCAATGATCGTGGTAATCGGGGTGTTTTGTTAACGTTAAGTCTCAAGTGTCAATGAAACAGCCATTGCAGTGACAAAAAACTCCATGTTGCCTTAGGAACAGGTCGGAAATGAAATTTGTGTGTTGCGAACGGAATGACAAAATGAATATACCATCCTTTGGTTGTGAGTATAAAAAACGAATGCAAGGCAAAGCGATACAAATTCCACGATCCTACAACAAAGCAAGAAAAGTTAGACTCGCAAGTGCCAGGGATTAGCTGCACTTGCACGAACGTTTGTTCTCCGATGAGAAAAAGTTTCTATCTCAAGTGATGGCATAGACAGCTGTGACCGCCGATAATTGCTTTCCACAAAAGTCAACCCAACTTATTATCGGGAAAACTTTTTTGAAGCTACAATGGAGCCGTAGGTAGAACATCCAGTTTGCTGGATGTTCTACTCTTTATCATGGTATCCAAAATACGTTCCATGGTTTTGAGTAGAAAAGACGTAAGGCTTATAGGTCTGTAGGATTTTGGTCGTAGAATTTGCCTTGCTTCCAGTCGGGCTCTCGGAGTACATTCAAGTCCTACGCAAGCTGTGAAAATAGTGGCCAGATGAGGCGCCACATAGACGGCCTCCTTCCTCAGTAACGCCGGATTCCATCAGGTCCGGGTGACTTGAATGGCTTGAAGCTCCTAAAGGCTTCTTTTACCATAAATTCTGTAATGATCAACCATTAGCAAATGGGAAATTAAATTTAAACATAGCGTCTTTATTTTAAAGATTTGGCCTTTGGCTCGTTTTCATTGCTTTAGTCATACGAATAAGGAAAAATCTTAAATTTTCCCCAACCATTTGCTCTGTGCAGTAAGACAGCTAGGTGGCAGCTGGATATCACTATGCCGAAATCTGTTACCGTTAACTATCATGCCACGGTGAAGTCCATAGCCTCAATCCATTTAGGGACGTTTCCGTTGATGGAGACTAAATTTTCAAAATTTTTCCTATTTCAGCTTAAAAATGGCTCGGTAATGGCTTTTTTCGTTGTGAAGCATCTCCCAATCCATTGTGCTTCCTATAAGGTGGTTATGGCGACCTTGCTCTTTTTTCACCCTTTATGGTGATTAACTAATTTTGTTTTTCCGTTTGTAAATGCGAATTTGCCCATGAACATTCCATTAAGGAACAAGGGAAAACTTTTCACATACCCATGAGTGTTGTCCGATTCAAGTTTAAGCTCAATAATAAGTGGCCTCCTTTTTATAGCCGAGTCTGAACGGCGTGCCGCAGTGTGATACCTCTTTGGGGAAAAGTTTCCACATGGCATAGGACCTCAGAAATGTCATCGGCTTAAGAAGTGGATAATCATAGCTAAAAAATTGTTTTTTTTCTGATGTTCTCGTCAGGACTCGAACCCAGGCGTTCAGCCTCATAGGCGGGCAAGCTAGCCTCTGCGCTACAGTGGTCTCCTCCGGTGGCATTCCATTTGCAGCACATTGAAATATTGATCTGAGACCCAGGATAATTTAAGTGGCAGTCTGCCATCAAGTCACTTAGATGTTTTCGTCCGTTGTGATACCACAGGAACAGAAGATGCCTTCTAGTTCCAACCGTTAAAACAACCATATCACTTTAAAAAGCTTAACAACTTGCGAATGTTCACATCCGCTAAATCAGACAAGTTCTCAAAGAGATTAAAGTGGAACTCCATCCGACTGCCAGTGCGGGACACATGCAGCAGATGTTCTATAGTCTCTTCTTCCTCGACGTCATCAAAGCTTCTGCAAAAGTCGTTACTTGCTACTTTCAATGTGTCAGCATGTTCTCCAATCCGGCAGTGACCTTTCATGATGCACACAATGACTGAGACCTCTGAAACTTTCAGTCTGTCCGCATGTTTTCCGATCCGGCAGTGACCTTTCATGACGGACACAATAACTGAGATCTCCGTTTTAGCTAGTGACAGCAAAGAGGTAGACCTCTTCAAGTGTATATTGAGCCACACGACTTTGGAATGGTCACAACACCCTCCTTGTGATCATCTATCATTCGTTGCCTTTCGGGAATGATTCTGCAGACCTAGCTTATATGTCGCTAGAGACATACCCACAGATTCCAGTTACCCTAGCATGTATAAGGAAATTCCTAGTTTCGCAAGCTTGTCTGCTCTACAATCCCATTAAGCTTAAAATTGAAACGGACAGCACTCAAGGATATATGAGAAGTTTGCCCTTGTTCCTTAATGGAATGTTCATTGGCAAATTTACATTTCCGATAAGATTTCGTTGTCGATTTTGGTCCGTCCATTTGTCTGCCTGTCGAAAGCACGCTAACTTTCGAAGGAGTTTAGCAAGGAGCTTGAAATTTGGCACAAACACTTCCTATTAGTGCAGGTCGGTTGGGATTAAAAATGGGCTATGTCGGTCCATGTTTTGATGTAGCTGCCATAAAAATCGATCTCCGATCTTGACTTCTTGAGCCTCTCGAGGGAGCAATTCTTATCTGAAACTTGTACAAGGCATTTTGTTATGATTTGCAACAGCCGCGTGTGTATGGTTCAAATAGGTTCTAAGCCGATAAATCTGCCATAAAAGCTGATCTTGAGATTTGACTTCTTGACCATCCAGAAGGCTAAATTACACCTGGTTTGGATCCTCTCTCTTTCTCTTTAACAGCCGTGGCAAGTATGGCCCAAATAGGTTTATAACCTGATGTAGCTCCCATATAAGCCGATCCCCCGATTCAACTTCTTGAACCTCTAGAGGACGCAATTTTTTGGCTGAAAGTTAAAACTATGACTTTTAATAGTCATGACAAGTACGGCCCATCTGTATTTGTAGATGTATCTCCTATATATCAAAAAAAGTCATACAAAGAAAGTGTCAAATGCGTTCCATGGTGGAGGATGTATAAGATTCAGCCGGCCGAACTTAATGCACTTTTACTTGTTATAATACCCGCCAGAGCACCTTCACATTGGAAAGTATTATTCCGTGGGCAGATTCGCAAATAATGCTGCTAAAATTGTTTGTAGAGGCATTTCTAAAATATTTAAGCTATGTATTTAAGAGTGAAAGTCTGTTTATCAAAATCGCTCATATGATTTCAGCAAATTATGTTGTTGTTGTAGCAGTTTATTGTGTTCTATCTTTCGTCTGATTGATTCTGTTGAGTGTCAAGATCCAGGAACTCTGCAACTAAGATGGGGTGCGTTCACAGGGATCTGGGTCTGAGTCGAGTGGGTCTGGCCGGGCAGTTAAACAGGTGACGTGTATCCTGCGGTCCCTGGTTACAATCGGGACATATATCTTGCACGTCGGCATCAATCCTAGCTCTGTGGGAATTGAGGCGGCTGCATCTGCTGGAACTTAATTGAGCCAGAACTACTCTGGTTTGCCGGGGGAGGTCGATTTCTTCGGGTACAATGGGTGGCGGTCGTTCTCCAAAGACTACATTCACCCGGTAGCCAATTACCGCATCTGCTACCGTGTCTGCATGAATGTTGTTTAGACCCGCTTGATATGCCGCTTGATCTAGAGGTTCTCTCTTGTAGCGCTGAACCTCACGCTCTAGATCGTGTAGATCTACCTTAAGGCTTCTGTGCGGTGGATATCTATCCACAAGATAATGATTTGGATGGTTTCTGCGATAACAGCCCAAAAGGTATTGCTTGGACAGCATGTAGTCATGTCTTCGCACTGGTAGGATACCTGTCTCCTGATGGAGGTGGTCCATATGAGAGCTGAGGAGACAGCACGTCGCAGTTCAGAGGGCGGCATGCTGACAGATCTGAAAATTATTCCACTACGTGTCACAAAGTTGACGAGACCACACAGGCGCTGCATAACTTACCACAGACCGGCCAATTGCTTTGTACGTGGTCAACAAGGTTTCTTTGTCTGCACCCCAAGTTCTGACAGCAAGTGACTTGAGGACCTAGTTTCTACTTTTGACTTTATCGCAGATTGCTGTGGCATGTGTTAGAGCTGTCAAATGTGACGCCAAGTATTTTGGGACACTTTATGGTCGGAATCATTTCTCCATCGATCATCACATCAGCTCAGTATTCACCTCACGCGTATTTGTAACAATCTGGTTGAAATTTTGGTGGCGGATATCTTCAGATTTCTTGCAGCAAAATATGAGGCAAACTCGTTGAGGTAGACGTTCAACCTATCGCAGATGTCATCAATGGGACACTCTGTCCATTTTCCAGACATCGGGAACTATAAGGGAGTTCAATGACAGGTTTAGGACAGTGGTAAGGTACTCAACTCCAGGTGAATCCAGATTCTTCAACATCAATGTAGAGATTCCGTCGGGGCCCAACGCCTTAGAAGATTTGGCGCCACGGATGACATTCGTAACTTCACCCACGGTAAATTGTGATGGCTGTTCTTCGGCTCGGAGACCACGAATACGGCAAATGGCTCTCCTCCTTGCCCTGTCTCTCTCGGAACGCACAATAAATTGACGGTGGAACAACCTGGCGCATCTCTTCGGATCAGTCACGGTTATTTCGCCAAAAGTGACTGAGGTCCTGTCATCCCGTCTACCGGGGTTCGAGAGTGACTTAACAGTAGCCCACAGTTTGCCTATACCGGTGCCTAAGTTACATTGCTCCAAGTGTTCCAGCCACAAATTCCGCTTATGTTCGTTGACTACCCTGTTTATTTCCAGATTCAGCTCGCTGATTCTGGGGTTAGCGGGGTCCATAGCACGAATCCCATCGCGCTCGTCTGCGAGTACCACTGCTTGCGCCGGGAAATTGGGCCGCACTTGGGGTATTCGACCGGCTGGTATAAAGCGAGCGGCTGCTGCGTTAATGATGTCTCGGAATTTCCTCTCGGCCACAAGGACATCAGAGGGGGGTGGCAGTTCACTGAAGCGGCGATTGGTATACTCTCTGAAGCCAGTCCAATCGGCCTTCTTATAATTGATAAACGTCCGGCGCTCAGAGGTTATGAAGTCGGGTGGTCGGTCGATGGTGAGGATTATGGGGAGGTGGTCTGACCCCAAAGAGATGACGGCTTGCCAGGATACCTCACTCAGGAGATCAGGGGATGCGATGGAGATGTCAGGCGAGCTGCTGCACCTCCTCGTAATCCTAGTGGGGGCATCCTCATTCACCGTGCAAAACGTGGAGCTATCAATCTGCTCTGCCAAAGCTATGCCACGCTGGTCGTTACCTAGGGGAGAATGCCATAACGTGTGATGCGCATTAAAGTCCCCTAGAACCAGACGATTATGGCCAGATAGCAACCCACTTATGTCGGGGTTGTAAGCCTGGACATTAATCGGGACACAGCTACCAACCGGCGGTATATACACGTTGTATAGCTCTATCTCGCCAGACCTGACTGCTATCCCCATGCATTTCATGTAGGGGTCACTAGCGTCAAGCGCAGGCGAGATAGGTCTATACTGCAAGGAATGGTGTATTACGAAGGCCAATCCCCCACCTCCATTCCTTGAGCGATCCTTACATTGTAACCGTGACAACTGTGTAAGCTGCAGGTGTTGGTCAGCTTTGTCTTCTGGATCGCTGCGACCAATATGCTCTTCCGAATCATAAAGTCCACGATCTCATCGATCTTGCCACAAAGTCCGTTGCAATTCTGTTAAACTATTTGGTAGCGTCCAAACCAAGTAGTGGATTATGAGCTCCGAACCCAAGCACGCCACCTACTTGTACTTGGGACGCGTTTCAAAATTGACTAGTAGTTGATGTAGCATTTCTTCTAGCCGGCTATAGCCAACGCAACCTGACTTGGCGTTTCTTCAACTACTACCCCTTTAGAAAAATAACTCTGGATTTGTTTGAGACTACGTGAGTGCTTATCGATAAGCGTGAATGTGAGTGGTTGTGCGTGTGTACATTCTTTAAAAGTGTTCGTGTACATGTGTGGATACGTGCATGGATGTATGTAACATGGACATGTTATGTGCTTATCATAAAAAGGACAAAACAATAACAATAAAAATCATGCTGACCAAAAACTCAACTCCCCACTTAGGATTAACAAACAAACGCACATCAAATATACGCCACCCTCCAATTATAACTGCATACATATACATATATACATAAGGCATAAGGCATATACACATATGAAGGATATCATATATACCACATCCTTTGGACCTTCTGCATTAATGTATATATACATATAGACTATGACCATCATACACACAGCATACATTCATCGACCAAAAGATGATACAAAGTTATAGTTTATCTTTATTTTATTTATTTGCTCTCCCTGACCCCCGTCGTTCCCCACCCCACCATACTATATGATGATGTTTTTCTTGACCATTTTGAGACAGTCAGTTCAGGGATCCTTTTTTTTTGTTCCTTTCTCTTTCTCTTCGCCGTTGCTTCATAAACTTGGACTTGTAGTGGTTAGAAGGCTGCAGTGTACTCACTCAGCTGGGGATGAAGGAAGGCGATGCCGTTTGCCATTCTTTCAATAATAAATAATGAACATAAAAGTCTGCAATACGTTTATGAAATTCAATTTATTGTACAAGGATGTTATATATTTTCATTTTTCTACACATTTGTATATTAGTATGAGTATATATATGCCCAAGTGTGAGTACATGTATTGCGATGTGTTATGACTATATGGTATATGCACATGTATATAAGTATATGAACATTTATAAAGTAAATGTACCCATGTGTATGTCATTGAAACACTCGAATAGTTCAGCGTTGAAGAAAAGTAAAACAAGTAAAATCGTCCTAAGTTCGGCCGGGCCGAATCTTATATACCCTCCACCGTGGATCGCATTTGTCGAGCTCTTGTCACGGTATCTCTTTTAAGGCAAACAAAGGATAAAAGAAAATAATTGCCATGTTATTGGAACAATATCAAGTTATGGTCCATTTCGGACCATAATTGAACTGAAGAAGTCATTGTGTAAAATTTGAAATTTGATAATTCTGAAGAATTAAAATAGCGAGATCGGTTTATAGGGGAGCTACATTAGGCTATAAACCGATTCATGACATTTTCGACACTTATGTTAAAGGTCATGAGAGAAACCGTTGTACAAAATTTCAATTAAATCGGATAATAATTGCGCCCTCTAGTGCCTCAAGAAGTCAAGACCGCCGATCGGTTTATATGGCAGCTTTATTAGGTTATGGACCGGTTTGAACTATTCTTAGCACAGTTGTTGAATGTTTTAAGAAAAAACCTCATGCAAATTTCAGCTTAATCGGATAATAATTGCGTCCTCTAGAGGCTCAAGAAGTCAAGACCCCAGATCGGCTTATACGGCAACTATATCAGGTTATGGACCGATTTCAACCATACTCAGCACAGGTGTTGGAAGTCATAATAAACACCTCATGCAAAATTTCAGCCAATTTCGAGTAAGAATTGTGCCCTCTAGAGGCTCAAGAAGTCAAGACCCAAGATCGGTTTATATGGCAGCTATATAAAAACATGGACCATATGGCCCATTTACAATACCAACCGACCTACACTAATAAGAAGTATTTGTGCAAAATTTCAAGCGGCTAGCTTTACTCTTTGGAAGTTAGCGTGCTTTCAACAGACAGACGGACGGACGGACGTACAGAAGGACGGACATGGCTAGATCGAGATAAAATGTCGCGACGATCAAGAATATATATACTTTATGGGGTCTCAGACGAATATTTCGAGTAGTTACAAACAGAATGACGAAATTAGTATACCCCCCATCCTATGGTGGAGGGTATAAAAATCATTCCTGCCAAATTTCGAGAGAAACGGTTGACAAATGACCATTTTATTGCATTATTACTGAAAATCGGACGAACATATATATGGAAGCTATATCCAAATCAGAACCGATTTTTTCCAATTTCAATAGGCTTCGTCTCTAGGCCGAAAAACATGCCCATACCAAATTTGAAGACGATCGGATGAAAACTGCGACCTGTACTTTGTATACAAATTAACAAGGACAGACGGACAGACAGACAGACGGAAAGACAGACTTACGGACAGACATACGGACAGACAGACGGACAGACAGACGGACAGACAGACAGACGGGGAGACAGACGGACAGACAGACGGACAGACAGACGGACAGACAGACGGACAGACAGACGGACATAGCTTAATCGAATCAGAAAGTGATTCTGAGTCGATCGGAATACTTATCAATGGGCCTATCTCTCTTCCTTTTGGGTGTTACAAATAATTTCACTAACTTATAATACCCAGTACCACAGTAGTGGTGTAGGGTATAAAAATGTGTTCTGATATGGATATGAGATGTCTGAATATGGATTAATCGAATCAGAAAGTGATTCTGAGTCGATCGGAATACTTATCAATGGGCCTATCTCTCTTCCTTTTGGGTGTTACAAATAATTTCACTCACTTATAATACCCAGTACCACAGTAGTAGTGTAGGGTATAAAAATGTGTTCTGATATGGATATGAGATGTCTGAATATGGATGAACCCTTCTGACAAAAATCATTGCTTTGAATCTCATGTTGCTATTTGTATGCCTTCATTTGGTTAATGATTTTGACAATAGTTTTAACCATCCTTGTGGTTAAAACCGCCGCACCCTAATATTCACATAGACAAATATCCGCGTTCCTCTATGCATCTATGCATGTGTGTTTGTGCACAAAAAAACAAGCGTAAGATTGTGTGCTTAGAGTAAAAGTTATAATGAAACATTAAAAGCATTTTCTATTAGTTTATTTTTGGGTAGTTCATGGCTTGTGCCTCATTTTATCATTATTGCCATCGTCATGGCCAACGCCAAATGGTCTTGAAATGTTATGGCGTTATTCCTCCCTGATGTATGTACGCACATATATTCTACATACAGACCATAGGCGCCCTCCCAAATCCCCCATAGTTATCTTGTGCTAGCAATTAATGATTTTTTTCTCTCTGTTGGTTTTTATCATAAAATTTTAATCATTATGGTATAAATATTTTACGTTGTCCTTCTTTGTCCAAGGAAGATAAGAATAAACACTGAAATGCCTCTTGGACTCGCTCAAGAGTCCAAGTCAAATTAGTTTTTGATTTAAGACCTTTTGCGTTTACATTATCATTCAGAAAAAAAAAGAAGAACTGGCGTTATTTGTCATCCCAATTAAGGACACACTGATAAATTGTTTCGAGGAGTTTGGTGTATAAATTAAGCCAATGTTAATGATATGTCCACGGAAGGATTTAATGGAGTTTATGAAATGAACCAATCTGTGTCACTAAACCAATAGTTAGCCACAGAAAAATATTATTGGAAATTATTTCGCAGGCACCTATTTGTGTTCAGATATGTTAAATAACATTTGCTTAAGATTTTAAAGGATTCATATTAAACGTATAACATTAACCAGTAAGGAAGGGCAAAAGTCGGGCGGTGCGACTGTATAATACCCTACACCTACCCTATAAGTACAATGTGGGAGCTATTACCAATTCTGAACCAATTTTGATGGACCTCGGCGATCAAATATGGTCAAACAGTAATAACTGCGGTTGACAAATGACAAAATTTTTGCAAATGATGAACATATTATAGGAGCTATATCTAATTCTGAACCGATTTCGAGCAAACTTCTCAGATAATGTGGTAGTCGTCGAAGAAACCGTGGTGCAAAATTTTGGCAAGATTGGCCAAATAATGCGCTTGCAGCGGCTCTTGGGGTGAAAATCTGGCGATATACATATATGCCAGCTATATCTAAATCTAAGCCGATTTCTATGATATTCGAGAGAATTGGTTAACAAAAGACCATTTTATTGCAATATTACTGCAAATCGGATGAATATATATATGGAAGCTATTTTTAAAACTGAACCGATTTCGAGCAAACTTCTGAGATACTCAGTCGTCGAAGAAAGTGTTGTACGAAGTTTTGGAAAGATTGGTCAATAAATGCGCTTGCAGTGAGTTTAGGAGTAAACATCGGGCGATATATATATACTAGCTGACCCGGGCCCGCTCCGCTGCGCCTTCTTTTACTTTATATGGAACAAAGGTTTCTTTGGAATATTTATTTTCGACAATTAAAGATCGTTTAGTGAAATACCATGCTAACTTGACTAACAGTTTAACAATATAAGTGCCTTTACCTGAATCCCATATGATCTTTATTGGTCAACGAATTTAAGTTTGGATGTAAGGTGTACTCCATTCTTAAAATACTTCATTTCAGCCCGACATTCTCATGATGTCTTATTTAGTGGTATTTTCGGGGGAGAGGTGGTCCCCCAGATACTTGGCCCTGAAAAATATCTGCATCATGCTCTTCTCTCAAATACCATTTAATTAAACCCCATATTGCCATTGGCCCTAAAAACTACGATATTAATATTTAGTTCCACTCTCTTTAAGACCCAAATTGTCTTGGTGAGCAAATACGTCCTATTTGGGGGTTGTTATGGTGGTGGGACGTCCGCTAGACAGTTGGTCCCTAATGTTGATATCAAATACGTGGTCTACTCCTCAAATACCTTTGATTTGAGCCCCATATTTCCATAGTCGGCAAATATGACCGGCTTGGGAGATGTTTTGAGGAATGGGCGGCCACTCAGTGAGTTTGCCTTGAGAATATATATCGGATTCGTGCTCTACTCTAAAAACCCTCTTATTTGAGCCTCATATTGCAATAGTCAGAAAACACTTACTATTTGGGTGGTGTTGCGGAGGTGGGGGGCCCCATAGACACTCTTCCCAAATATTGATATCAAATTCGTACTTCACTCCCAAAGACCTTTCATTTGAGCCCCATATTGCAATGGTCGTAAATTTGTGTCCTTTGGGGGATGTTTTTGATGAGAGGCGGCCCCCAAACAGTTGGTCTCATATTTGGATATTAGATTCGTATTCCACATTCAAAAACCTTTTATTGAAGCCCCATATTCCCATGGTCAGTAAATAAGTCCTGTTTGGGGGGTGTTTTGGGAAAGGGGAGGACCCCCAGAAACGTGGTCCCACATTTGGATATCAGATTCGTATTCTACTCGCAAATACCTTTCATTTGAGTCCCATATTGACATGATCGGTAAATATGTCCCAATTAGGGGTGTTTTGGGGGTTGGGTGGTGTTGTGGGATGGCCCCATAGACATTTTTCCCGAATGTTGATATCAGATTTGTGCTTTTCTCCCAAAGACCTTTCATTTGAGCCTCATATTGCTATGGTTGTAAATTTGTCCCCTTTGGGGGATGTTTTTGTTGAGAGGCGGCCCCCCAAACACTTGGTCCCATATTTGGATACCAGATTCGTATTCTACATTCAAGTACCTTTTATTTCAGCCCCATATTCCTACGGTCCGTAAACAAGTCCAGTTTGGGGGGTGTTTTGGGGAAGGGGTGGATCCCCAGAAACGTGGTCCCACATTTGGATATCAGATTCGTATTCTACTCGCAAATACCTTTCATTTGAGTCTCATATTGTCATGGTCGGTAAATATGTCCGATTTAGAGGTGTTTTGAGGGTTGGGGTGGTCCCCCTAGCACTTGGTTCGACAATCGGTTCGGATATCAGATACGTTTTCTTATCCTAAATACCTTTCGTTTTAGTCCCATATTGTCGTGATTGGTCTAAAAATATGTTTGGTAGGTTTTAGGGTGGGATAGCCCCCTAGATACCCCATCCGAAATTTGGATACCCAATTTTTACTTTTAAGGTACTATATAAGAGCACACAAAATTTCTCTTATATCGCATCACCCATCTCCGAGACCTGGCGTTTCTGAAATAAGGATAAGGGGGAGGGTCCGCCCCTCCCCCCCCCCCCCCCCTTCAGATATCAAAAAATGTAGTACCCTATTTTCACCACGGGGTCAATATCTACCATCTGCGAAAATTTCAAAAAAATCGGTTCAGCCATTTCTGAGTCTATAACATACAAACAAACACAAATTGATTTTTATACCCTCCACCATAATTTCGTCATTCTTTTTGTAACTACTCGAAATATTCGTCTGAGACCCCATAAAGTATATAGTCTTGGTCGTCGCGACATTTTATGTCGATCTAGCCAAGTCCGTCCGTCTGTCCGTCCGTCCGTCTGTCTGTCGAGAGCACGCTAACTTCCGAAGGAGTAAAGCTAGCCGCTTGAAATTTTGCACAAATACTTCTTATTAGTGTAGGTCGGTTGTATTGTAAATGGGCCATATCGGTCCATGTTTTGATATAGCTGCCATATAAACCGATCGTCGGTCTTGACTTCTTGAGCCTCTAGAGTGCGCAATTCTTATTGGAATGGATTGGAATCCAACAACTGTGCCAAGTATGGTCAGGATCGGTTTATAACCTGATATAGCTGCCATATAAACCGATCTTGGGTCTTGACTTCTTGAGAATTTTGGCACGAAGTATTTTGTTATGATATCCAACAAATGTGACAAGTATGGCTCAAATCGGTTCATAACCTGATATAGCTGTCATATAAACCGATCTGGGGACTTGACTTCTTGAGCTTCCAGAGGGCGCAATTCCTATCTGATTCGGCTGAAATTTTGCACGGCGTATTTTATTCTTACTTTCAAAAACTGTGTCAAAAAAGGTTCAAATCGGTTCATAACCTGATATAACTGCCATATAACCCGATCTGGGATCTTGACTTCTTGAGCCTCTAGAGGTCGCAATTATTATCTGATTTGCCGTGTTTATTATGGTCTGAATCTGTCTATAGCCCGATACAGCTCCCATATAAATCAAAACGGCCCAGATCGGTTCAGATGCAGATATAGTTGCCACAAAAATTAATCATAAAAAGTGAATTTATTAACCGATTTTGCAGAAATTAGCTACAATGAATTGCATTAGGCTCCTTGACATTCGTATACAAGTATAATTAAGATCGGTCTATATTTCGATATTACTGCCATACACACTGATCATTCAATTTAAGGTGTTGGGCTTGTATTCTGATACTCGATATCCCTGTTCAATACGGTCCAGATCGGCCCAGATTTGTATCAAGCTGTCATATGTACGGATCTCCTGATTTAAGGTTTTAGGCTCATAAAAGGTTAATTTATTAACCAATTTTGAGCGTTAGGCTCGTCGGGCACTAGCAGCAGCTTTTATATAATGGGCGTATTCTCTCTCTAGGCGCTCATACAAAATATCCGTGGTCTGCTAGTCCTTGTCTTCCGTCTGGGCAAAATTTGCCCATGAACATTCCACTACGGAACAGGGGCAAACTTCTCACATATCAATGAGTGCAGTCCGATTCAAGTTTTAAGCTCAATGATAAGGGGGTTCCTTTTATAGCCGAATCCGAGCAGCGTGCCGCAGTGCGACACCTATTTGGGGAGAAGTTTTACATGGCATAGTACCTCAAAAATGTTGCCAGCATTAGCAGGGGAAAACCACCGTTGAAAAATTTTTCTGATTCGAACCCAGGCGTTCAGCGACATAGGCGGACATGCTAACCTCTGCGCTACGGTGGCCTCCAATCGCACTTCCAGTAAGGCGGTAATATCTGCCTTGGACTTCTCTAATATATTAGCCAATGCGTATACTGCACCTTCTCTATAAAGAATCCAGACATGTCGGGTATAGATCCGCAAATTATGTTCCTTTTTTCGTTTGCTTGGGAAGTCCGTTCGTCAACGTTAGGGAAGTCCGTTCTATTTTCTTTTCTCACAGTAATTCTTATAATTGTCCGGAGGCGAGATACTGGCCCACCGGCCTAACCGCATGGGTTTTGTGGGATCGCAAGTTTATCCCTCGATAAAGTTGGAGCCGCTTGCTCCAAGATCCAACGCTGGACCCTCCAGTCGCCCCTAACCAGGGAACAGTCGCTGATGTTGGCCATTGGTTGTTTAAAGGCGCCAACAACTCGTATTGTCATTTCGAGTATCTTTAGCACTCAGTTCTTAAATAAGAGCCAGTGCCACCTGACCCCTCGCTGAGACTCTCCTCTCGAAATCGCAGACTGCCCACGGCCGCATATGCAGCTACTTTGCATAAAAACGAAGCTTTTCACTATCTGCAACCTGTGGATGCGCCTGGTGGCTTTCAGTTAAGCTTCCCGTGGTAACGACGAACACCATACAAGTTGGAGCTCGGAATTCCAGCCTGTGTGGTGCTCATGGTTATACTGTTTCGATTCATACCCGCAATTCATATCCGATTTAGCTAAAATTTTGTACAACAACTTCATCTATGATCTTCCACATACTTTGCAAATATGGTCTGAATCGAATCATGACCTGATAAAGCTCCCATATAAACAGCTCTCCAGATTTTTTCTTAATCCACTATTGAGCGCAATACTTAGCCGATTTGGCTGAAATTTTGCCCAAATAGGTTCATAACTTGGTATAGCACCAATAGTGAAGTAATTCTTATCTAACATCGTTTGGCATGCGATAAGTTATGAGAGAAATCATTGTAAAAAATTTTAGCCCAATCGGACGAAAATTGGCGCAATGCATCTTGAAGGATTCATTCAGTGTCGAAAGCTTTTTTTATTCCCACCACCGAAAGATGGGGGTATATTCATTATGTCATTCCGTTTGCAACACATCGAAATATCCCTCTCCGACCCTATAAAGTATATATATTCTTGTTCAGCGTAAAAATCTAAGACCATCTAGACATGTCCATCCGTCTGTCCGTCTGTCTGTTGAAATCACGCTACAGTCTTCAACAAGTAAAAGCGTGCTAAGTTCAGCCGGGCCGAATCTTATATACCCTCCACCATGGATCGCATTTGTCGAGTTCTTTTCCCGGCATCTCTTCTTAGGCAAAAAAGGATATAAGAAAAGAGTTGGTCTGCTATTAAAACGATATCAAGATATGGTCCGGTTCTGACCACAATTAAATTATATGTTGGAGACCTGTGTAAAATTTCAGCTAATTCGTATAAGAATTGCGCCCATTGGGGCTCACGAAGTAAAATAGAGAGAACGATTTATATGGGATCTGTATCGGGCTATAGACCGATTCAGACCATAATAAACACGTTTGTTGATGGTCATGAGAGGATCCGTCGTACAAAATTTCAGGCATATCGGATAATAATTGCGACCTCTAGGGGTCAAGAAGTCAAGATCCCAGATCGGTATATATGGCAGCTATATCAGGTTATGAACCGATTTGAACCTTATTTGACACAGTTGTTAAAAGTAAAAATAAAATACGTCATGCAAAATTTCAGCCAAATCGGATAGGAATTGCGCCCTCTAGAAGCTCAAGAAGTCAAATCCCCAGATATGTTTATATGACAGCTATACCAGGTTATGGACTGATTTCAACCATACTTGGCACAGTTGTTGGATATCATAACGAAATACTTCGTGCAAAAATTCATTCAAATCGGATAAGAATTGTGCCCTCTAGAGGCTCAAGAAGTCAAGACCCAAGATCGGTTTATATGCCAGCTATATCAGGTTATGGACCGATTTAAACCATACTTGGCACAGTTGTCGGATAAGAATTGCGCCCTCTAGATGCTCAAGAAGTCAAGACCCAAGATCGGTTTATATGGCAGCTATATCAGGTTATGGACCGATTTAAACCATACTTGGAACAGTTGTTGGATATCATAACAAAACACGTCGTGCAAAATTTAATTTCAATCGGATAAGAATTGCGTCCTCTAGAGGGTCAAGAAGTCAAGACCCAAGATCGGTTTATAAGGCAGCTATATCAGGTTATGGACCGATTTGAACCATACTTGGCACAGTTGTTGGATATCATAACAAAACACGTCGTGCAAAATTTCATTCCAATCGGATAAGAATTGCGCACTCTAGAGGCTCAAGAAGTCAAGACCCAAGATCGGTTTGTATGGCAGCTATATCAAAACATGGACCGATATGGCCCATTTACAATACCAACCGACCTACACTAATAAGAAGTATTTGTGCAAAATTTCAAGCGGCTAGCTTTACTCCTTCGGAAGTTAGCGTGCTTTCGACAGACAGACGGACGGACGGACGGACGGACAGACGGACGGACATGGCTAGATCGACATAAAATGTCACGACGATCAAGAATATATATACTTTATGGGGTCTCAGACGAATATTTCGAGTAGTTACAAACAGAATGACGAAATTAGTATACCCCCCATCTTATGGTGGAGGGTATAAAAATAGAGATATTGAGCTGAAACTTTGCACAGATTCTTTTTTATACCCTCCACCATAAGATGGGGGGTATACTAATTTCGTCATTCTGATTGTAACTACTCGAAATATTCGTCTGAGACCCCATAAAGTATATATATTCTTGATCGTCGTGAAATTTTAAGTCGATTTAGCCATGTCCGTCCGTCTGTCCGTCCGTCCGTCTGTCTGTCGAAAGCACGCTAACTTCCGGAGGAATAAAGCTAGCAGCTTGAAATTTTGCACAAATACTTCTTATTAGTGTAGGTCGGTTGGTATTGTAAATGGGCCATATCGGTCCATGTTTTGATATAGCTGCCTGTTCAAAATACATTTATTTTGAACATGAGAGATAACGCATTAGCATTTCATAGCCCACGCGTTGTTATCTTATAGAGTCTGTGTGCGGTTTAGGGTCTATTTGTACGATCGCCTATCTCATAAAACCAATACGCACAGCCGTATAAACCCTGCATGTGTACTTTTAAAAAGGGAATAGATAATGAGTCTAAGAAATGCATGTGTGTGTTTACTTAGGATCGTAAAATATCAGATAAGGAGAAACGGAGATATCACTACGTTGGTATCTCGTTCTAGTTTAGTTTTAAGATTTTCATTTATTGTAGTGATAGGAAATTTGAAAATAAATGGTCAGTATAAATCTAGCATCAGAGAAGTGCGTTTTAGATTCAGCTCAACATTTGGTCCTTCGTAAAATTGAGTTATCCCCCACCCGAGGTAAGAAGCTCAATGGAACTAGGCCTATAAAGCAATTTAATAAAAATTGTTTAACACCCACTGAAAAATTAAATTCTGTGAAGAAGCGTCCTCGTGGCTTTAAACAACGAGAAGAAAAATAATAATAGAAATCACAATCCACTAAAAAGTGGAAATACAGTGAAGAAGCGTTCTCGTGGCTTTAGACAACGAGAAGAAAAAAAAAACACATAATAAAAATATCAGAAAAATAAACAAACAAAACTACAAATAAAGTAAAATGGTTCGTCAGCAGTTATACAAGCGTCAAAATGAGATTGGTGAATATATCATCAATTTGAAGCAAAGCTGCCTTAAGGAAACCGCAAGAAGTGTGGCTAAGGAAACCTGCAAAGCCCAGTTGGGGCAAGTTTGGCAGGAATTCAAAAATAACCACACGAAGTTAACCGAATTGGGTATCACCGAGGAACCGTACTTTAAAAACAAGTATTATGAGAAGGTGAACTCATTGGTGGAGGAAATCTGTGCAGCCCTAGAGACGAACGAGGATGCAGCCAGCCAATTGGAAACTGGAAAAACTGAATCGTCGGGGTTGAAATTACAACAAATCCAACCGCAGGAAAATGGGGAGTCCAAAAATGAGAAGGAAAGAATAGCGGGAAAAAGGAAGGAAAGAATAAGAAAACTTATTCGAAAGTTAGTAGGAGAACTACTAGAGTTGGAACAACTCAATATTAAAGTCTTGCTGGAAGAAGCAAAAAGATCATGGGAAACACAGATGAATCAAATTAATGATCTATTATGGGAACTCACTATCAACCATGAGGGGTCTTACGAAGACATCACTAAAGAAGTTGATGAAGTATACAAGTATAATTAAGATCGGTCTATATTTCGATATTACTGCCATACACACTGATCATTCAATTTAAGGTGTTGGGCTTGTATTCTGATACTCGATATCCCTGTTCAATACGGTCCAGATCGGCCCAGATTTGTATCAAGCTGTCATATGTACGGATCTCCTGATTTAAGGTTTTAGGCTCATAAAAGGTTAATTTATTAACCAATTTTGAGCGTTAGGCTCGTCGGGCACTAGCAGCAGCTTTTATATAATGGGCGTATTCTCTCTCTAGGCGCTCATACAAAATATCCGTGGTCTGCTAGTCCTTGTCTTCCGTCTGGGCAAAATTTGCCCATGAACATTCCACTACGGAACAGGGGCAAACTTCTCACATATCAATGAGTGCAGTCCGATTCAAGTTTTAAGCTCAATGATAAGGGGGTTCCTTTTATAGCCGAATCCGAGCAGCGTGCCGCAGTGCGACACCTATTTGGGGAGAAGTTTTACATGGCATAGTACCTCAAAAATGTTGCCAGCATTAGCAGGGGACAACCACCGTTGAAAAATTTTTCTGATTCGAACCCAGGCGTTCAGCGACATAGGCGGACATGCTAACCTCTGCGCTACGGTGGCCTCCAATCGCACTTCCAGTAAGGCGGTAATATCTGCCTTGGACTTCTCTAATATATTAGCCAATGCGTATACTGCACCTTCTCTATAAAGAATCCAGACATGTCGGGTATAGATCCGCAAATTATGTTCCTTTTTTCGTTTGCTTGGGAAGTCCGTTCGTCAACGTTAGGGAAGTCCGTTCTATTTTCTTTTCTCACAGTAATTCTTATAATTGTCCGGAGGCGAGATACTGGCCCACCGGCCTAACCGCATGGGTTTTGTGGGATCGCAAGTTTATCCCTCGATAAAGTTGGAGCCGCTTGCTCCAAGATCCAACGCTGGACCCTCCAGTCGCCCCTAACCAGGGAACAGTCGCTGATGTTGGCCATTGGTTGTTTAAAGGCGCCAACAACTCGTATTGTCATTTCGAGTATCTTTAGCACTCAGTTCTTAAATAAGAGCCAGTGCCACCTGACCCCTCGCTGAGACTCTCCTCTCGAAATCGCAGACTGCCCACGGCCGCATATGCAGCTACTTTGCATAAAAACGAAGCTTTTCACTATCTGCAACCTGTGGATGCGCCTGGTGGCTTTCAGTTAAGCTTCCCGTGGTAACGACGAACACCATACAAGTTGGAGCTCGGAATTCCAGCCTGTGTGGTGCTCATGGTTATACTGTTTCGATTCATACCCGCAATTCATATCCGATTTAGCTAAAATTTTGTACAACAACTTCATCTATGATCTTCCACATACTTTGCAAATATGGTCTGAATCGAATCATGACCTGATAAAGCTCCCATATAAACAGCTCTCCAGATTTTTTCTTAATCCACTATTGAGCGCAATACTTAGCCGATTTGGCTGAAATTTTGCCCAAATAGGTTCATAACTTGGTATAGCACCAATAGTGAAGTAATTCTTATCTAACATCGTTTGGCATGCGATAAGTTATGAGAGAAATCATTGTAAAAAATTTTAGCCCAATCGGACGAAAATTGGCGCAATGCATCTTGAAGGATTCATTCAGTGTCGAAAGCTTTTTTTATTCCCACCACCGAAAGATGGTGGTATATTCATTATGTCATTCCGTTTGCAACACATCGAAATATCCCTCTCCGACCCTATAAAGTATATATATTCTTGTTCAGCGTAAAAATCTAAGACCATCTAGACATGTCCATCCGTCTGTCCGTCTGTCTGTTGAAATCACGCTACAGTCTTCAACAAGTAAAAGCGTGCTAAGTTCAGCCGGGCCGAATCTTATATACCCTCCACCATGGATCGCATTTGTCGAGTTCTTTTCCCGGCATCTCTTCTTAGGCAAAAAAGGATATAAGAAAAGAGTTGCTCTGCTATTAAAACGATATCAAGATATGGTCCGGTTCTGACCACAATTAAATTATATGTTGGAGACCTGTGTAAAATTTCAGCTAATTCGTATAAGAATTGCGCCCATTGGGGCTCACGAAGTAAAATAGAGAGAACGATTTATATGGGATCTGTATCGGGCTATAGACCGATTCAGACCATAATAAACACGTTTGTTGATGGTCATGAGAGGATCCGTCGTACAAAATTTCAGGCATATCGGATAATAATTGCGACCTCTAGGGGTCAAGAAGTCAAGATCCCAGATCGGTATATATGGCAGCTATATCAGGTTATGAACCGATTTGAACCTTATTTGACACAGTTGTTAAAAGTAAAAATAAAATACGTCATGCAAAATTTCAGCCAAATCGGATAGGAATTGCGCCCTCTAGAAGCTCAAGAAGTCAAATCCCCAGATATGTTTATATGACAGCTATACCAGGTTATGGACTGATTTCAACCATACTTGGCACAGTTGTTGGATATCATAACGAAATACTTCGTGCAAAAATTCATTCAAATCGGATAAGAATTGTGCCCTCTAGAGGCTCAAGAAGTCAAGACCCAAGATCGGTTTATATGCCAGCTATATCAGGTTATGGACCGATTTAAACCATACTTGGCACAGTTGTTGGGTATCATAACAAAACACGTCGTGCGAAATTCCATTCCAATCGGATAAGAATTGCGCCCTCTAGATGCTCAAGAAGTCAAGACCCAAGATCGGTTTATATGGCAGCTATATCAGGTTATGGACCGATTTAAACCATACTTGGAACAGTTGTTGGATATCATAACAAAACACGTCGTGCAAAATTTAATTTCAATCGGATAAGAATTGCGTCCTCTAGAGGGTCAAGAAGTCAAGACCCAAGATCGGTTTATAAGGCAGCTATATCAGGTTATGGACCGATTTGAACCATACTTGGCACAGTTGTTGGATATCATAACAAAACACGTCGTGCAAAATTTCATTCCAATCGGATAAGAATTGCGCACTCTAGAGGCTCAAGAAGTCAAGACCCAAGATCGGTTTGTATGGCAGCTATATCAAAACATGGACCGATATGGCCCATTTACAATACCAACCGACCTACACTAATAAGAAGTATTTGTGCAAAATTTCAAGCGGCTAGCTTTACTCCTTCGGAAGTTAGCGTGCTTTCGACAGACAGACGGACGGACGGACGGACGGACAGACGGACGGACGGACGGACGGACAGACGGACGGACATGGCTAGATCGACATAAAATGTCACGACGATCAAGAATATATATACTTTATGGGGTCTCAGACGAATATTTCGAGTAGTTACAAACAGAATGACGAAATTAGTATACCCCCCATCTTATGGTGGAGGGTATAAAAATAGAGATATTGAGCTGAAACTTTGCACAGATTCTTTTTTATACCCTCCACCATAAGATGGGGGGTATACTAATTTCGTCATTCTGATTGTAACTACTCGAAATATTCGTCTGAGACCCCATAAAGTATATATATTCTTGATCGTCGTGAAATTTTAAGTCGATTTAGCCATGTCCGTCCGTCTGTCCGTCCGTCCGTCTGTCTGTCGAAAGCACGCTAACTTCCGGAGGAATAAAGCTAGCAGCTTGAAATTTTGCACAAATACTTCTTATTAGTGTAGGTCGGTTGGTATTGTAAATGGGCCATATCGGTCCATGTTTTGATATAGCTGCCTGTTCAAAATACATTTATTTTGAACATGAGAGATAACGCATTAGCATTTCATAGCCCACGCGTTGTTATCTTATAGAGTCTGTGTGCGGTTTAGGGTCTATTTGTACGATCGCCTATCTCATAAAACCAATACGCACAGCCGTATAAACCCTGCATGTGTACTTTTAAAAAGGGAATAGATAATGAGTCTAAGAAATGCATGTGTGTGTTTACTTAGGATCGTAAAATATCAGATAAGGAGAAACGGAGATATCACTACGTTGGTATCTCGTTCTAGTTTAGTTTTAAGATTTTCATTTATTGTAGTGATAGGAAATTTGAAAATAAATGGTCAGTATAAATCTAGCATCAGAGAAGTGCGTTTTAGATTCAGCTCAACATTTGGTCCTTCGTAAAATTGAGTTATCCCCCACCCGAGGTAAGAAGCTCAATGGAACTAGGCCTATAAAGCAATTTAATAAAAATTGTTTAACACCCACTGAAAAATTAAATTCTGTGAAGAAGCGTCCTCGTGGCTTTAAACAACGAGAAGAAAAATAATAATAGAAATCACAATCCACTAAAAAGTGGAAATACAGTGAAGAAGCGTTCTCGTGGCTTTAGACAACGAGAAGAAAAAAAAAAAACACATAATAAAAATATCAGAAAAATAAACAAACAAAACTACAAATAAAGTAAAATGGTTCGTCAGCAGTTATACAAGCGTCAAAATGAGATTGGTGAATATATCATCAATTTGAAGCAAAGCTGCCTTAAGGAAACCGCAAGAAGTGTGGCTAAGGAAACCTGCAAAGCCCAGTTGGGGCAAGTTTGGCAGGAATTCAAAAATAACCACACGAAGTTAACCGAATTGGGTATCACCGAGGAACCGTACTTTAAAAACAAGTATTATGAGAAGGTGAACTCATTGGTGGAGGAAATCTGTGCAGCCCTAGAGACGAACGAGGATGCAGCCAGCCAATTGGAAACTGGAAAAACTGAATCGTCGGGGTTGAAATTACAACAAATCCAACCGCAGGAAAATGGGGAGTCCAAAAATGAGAAGGAAAGAATAGCGGGAAAAAGGAAGGAAAGAATAAGAAAACTTATTCGAAAGTTAGTAGGAGAACTACTAGAGTTGGAACAACTCAATATTAAAGTCTTGCTGGAAGAAGCAAAAAGATCATGGGAAACACAGATGAATCAAATTAATGATCTATTATGGGAACTCACTATCAACCATGAGGGGTCTTACGAAGACATCACTAAAGAAGTTGATGAAGTAGAAAACCTCTACAAAAGAAGTAAAACAACGCTGATCTTAAGATTGGACAAATGTAAGGAGGAGAGATGTCCTATAAAACTAGCGGAGATAAAAATACCGGACTTCTACGGTAACGTGGAAGAATGGCCATCTTTCCATGATTTATACAAGAAGCTCGTACATGATGCCGAGAGCTTATCGGACGTTGAGAAAATGTTTTATCTAAAAGCTCATATTAAAGGAGAAGCGTCAAAAGTAATTAAACATTTACCGGCAGATGGAAGCAATTACCAGCCAGCGTGGGAGATACTAAATCAACGCTTTGGAAATAAAAGAATTTTGTTTCAAACGATACTAGACCGATTGTTAGATCAACCCCATGTGTGTAGTGAGAACGCTAAACAAGTAAAAGGATTACTTGATACAACAATTGAATGCGTCCAAGGGTTAAAAGCAATGAAATGCAACATCGAGGATGCTGTAATGGCGCGTGTAATCATCCGTAAGCTAGACAAAGAAGGTTTATTATTATACGAGCAGCATACAAAGAAATCGAAAGAAATTCAGGAGCTTAAAGATGTTTTGGAGTTCTTGGAGGAACGATATCAAAATTTGGAGGCAGCAGGTACAAAGAAGTACAGCAGCAATTACAATCATCGGCAACAGCAGCCTATGAAAAGTACGACACTCTATACGGATAAAAGTGCGTGTCTATACTGTAGAAAACAAGGACACTTAACGGAAGAATGTCGAAGTCTGTTGAGATTGCCAGTGGCGGAACGAGTATCATGGGTTAAAACAAAAAATATATGCCATAGATGCTTGAACCACAATCAGAATGCAAGATGCGATAGTACCATCAAATGTGGAACCTGTGGGTTTAAACATCATTCGGTACTCCATCTAACTAAGACATCCACTACATGTGTTGCTAACGGGACAAGGAGTGTCCTACTGGCAACGGCTCAGGTGCAGGTCAAGAATATACATGGAGAGATGGTTACCTTGAAAGCTTTGGTGGACCAAGGATCACAGTCAACGTTTTTAAGGGAAGAAGCAGCACAGATACTTCAAATCCCTCGAGAAAAGGCCAATATGGAATTGCATGGACTAGGTGACAATTTGGTGGGAGTTGCAAAATCAAAAGTAAAAGTTAGGATCCATCCGAGATTTCCCAGCAACTATTCACTCGATGTCGAAGCTCTTATTTTACCAGCGTTAGCTTCCGTCCATTTGGATTCTTCGTTAGTACACAACCAGGGTGTATGGAAAAACTTTCAATTGGCTGATCCAAACTACTACAAGAACGAGAGGATAGATATGGTGCTTGGCGGAGATGTGTATGTGGACATACTAAAGAACGGAATACATAAGAAGCATGGAATGTTGGGGCAACATACCAAGCTGGGATTAATGTTGTCCGGCCCATTAACGATTCGAGTCCCAGTAGCGAAAAAAGGTGTCAATGTCACTACAGAGATTGAAAGATTTTGGGAAACTGAAGAGTTGGATATGGACATGGTTACAAACGATGACGAAAAATGTTTGGATAATTATGCTGCTACAACGAAAAGAAATGAAGAAGGGCGGTTTATAGTTCAAATCCCCTTCAAAGAAGATAAAGAGCTGGGAACATCGTATAAACAGGCAGCAGCCAGACTCATTAGCCTGGAGAAAAAGCTCATCAAGGATAATGCTATGAAGCATGAATACTCAAGAATTATGGAGGAATATATTGCACTGGGGCACATGAAGCCAGTGAAACAGATTCATAGCGGTAAATATTATTTACCACATCAAGCGGTTGTTCGAGAGGACAGTCTGACTACGAAAGTCAGAGTGGTTTTCGACGGTTCCGCGAGTACAAATAATGGAAGAAGTCTGAACGACATAATGCATGTCGGGCCACGGTTGCAGAGAGACGTCTTCGACATACTACTCAACTTTCGTTTAAAAAGGTTCGTGATTTCTTCAGATGTTGAAAAAATGTACCGCCAAATAATGGTGGATGAGGAGAGCCAGCGGTATCAACATGTTCTGTGGCGGAAAGATAGGAATGAGGAAATCAAAGAATATCAGCTGACAACAGTGACATTCGGAACAGCAAGTGCCCCGTTCTTGGCCGTAAGAACCTTAATGCAGATTGCGAAAGAATGCGCGGATACGAAGGTGAAGCAAATAATTGAAGAAGATTTTTATATGGATGATCTTCTTACGGGGGCAGACACAATAGAAGAGTGTCTCCAGCTTCGATTCAAAATATCAAGGCACTTAGAGGGTTATGGATTCCATCTCAGAAAATGGTGTTCAAACAATGAACACATTGTGAAATCATCGAAAGAAGACAAGGAGAACGAAATAATAAACATCAATGAAACCACTAATGTAAAAACCCTGGGACTTCAGTGGAAACCGAAGGAAGACGAATTTCGATTTAAAATATCGGAATACCCAGCGGAGAGTACAACAAAGAGGCTGGCTTTATCATATCTAGCAAAAATATTTGATCCGCTTGGGTTGCTGACACCAGTCATAATAACGGCGAAGTTGTTTATTCAGAGTTTATGGTTGCTAGAGATGCAATGGGACCAGAAAATCGATGGAGATTTGGAGATCAGCTGGAAAGAATTCGTGACACGTATTTCGTCTCTACAAGACGTTAAGATACCTAGATGGCTAAACTCTTCATCCGAAAGTAAAATTAAAATTTTGGGATTTGCGGATGCATCAGAGAAGGCCTATGCAGCAGTGGTTTATATTAAAACCGATAAAGGAGTTTCCTTGATGGCTGCAAAAAGCAAAGTAAACCCGATTATGCCTGGAGTGACTCCACAATTACACTTGCTTGGATTGAAAATAACAAGAGCAAAGATAAATTTATAAGGTCACGAGTAACCGGCATAAAAAATTTGGTATCTCAGGCGCAGTGGCGGTATGTAAAGTCAAAAGAGAATCCAGCAGACTTGGGGTCAAGAGGCGTGTCCCCAGATAAACTTGTAGACTCAAAGCTATGGTGGGAAGGTCCCCAGTGGCTGCTGTTGCCGGAGGCGGAATGGTCTCTAACCCCTCCAGAATTGAAGACATGCGCTTCCACGGCTTCCAAGGAAGCACCTACCTTATTGAACGATTTGATAGAAAGGTATTCATCATATGGAAGACTTCTAAGAGTTTACTCTTACATCTTGCGGTTTGTTGAAAAACTGAAGGGAACCCGATCCTTCCCGTCATATCTAACGAGAGAGGAGTTGTTAAAGGCGGAGAAATACATCGTTAAAGGTCATCAGAAGATAGAATGGCCAAGTGAGGTACAAAAACTAAGAGATAACAGACAGATGGATCATCGACACAAGCTGGCTAATTTGCACCCGTACCTAGACGAAGAGGGGGTTTTAAGAGTTGGAGGTCGACTTCAGTACTCTGATTTGCAGCTAGATCAAAAACATCCTATGATCATTCGAAAATCACGGCTGGCCTATTTAATTATACGAGACACCCATTACAAGACGATGCACGGAGGAAATCGCCTAGTAGAATGTACCGTGAGACGAAAATTCTGGATAATTAATGTGAAAAACTGTATAAAAAAGGTTATACGAAGCTGTCCGGTGTGCATCCGTTATAGGCAACAAAACACGCAGCAACTAATGGGAATTCTTCCAGACTATCGTGTCAAAGTTTCATTTCCATTTTATCACTGCGGAGTCGATTATGCAGGACCGGTTTCGATGAAGTTTTCAAGTGGTAGAGGACAAAGGTCATTTAAAGGATACATAGCTGTGTTTATTTGTATGACCACAAGAGCGATTCATTTGGAGGCGGTCAGTGGCCTTACTACCGATGCATTCATGGCAGCCCTTAAACGGTTTTTTGCAAGAAGAGGAAAAAGTGCACATATATATTCGGATAATGGCACTAATTTCGTTGGAGCAGCCGGTCGTCTGGAAAAGGAGTTTCAGAAAGTCGTTAGGCAGAACGCTGATCTAGCAGAAGTTTTAGAAAACCACTTAGTTAAGTGGCATTTTATCCCGCCAGCAAGTCCTCACTTCGGAGGTTTGTGGGAGGCTGCGGTCAAATCGATGAAATATCATTTAAAAAGGATTATTGGAGAAACCAAAATGACGTATGAGGAGATGAGCACACTTTTAGCTCAGATAGAGGCGATATTAAATTCAAGGCCTATGTGTAGCATGAGTGAAGCGGACGAAGGTTTGGAGGTACTTACCCCTGGTCATTTTTTGGTTGGACGGCCATTGATAGAGGTGCCAGAGTCAATCAACGATAGTGCTATTGGTTGTCTGGATAGATGGAAGCTGGTGCAAAGAATGAAGAAGGATTTCTGGAGCAGCTGGAGCAATGATTATTTGGTCACATTGCAACAAAGATATAAGTGGAAGACAAGTAGGAAAAATCTTCAGGAAGGCCAGGTGGTAATTATAAAAAATGAGGAAACGCACCCAGCGAGATGGCCTTTGGCAAGGATTACCCAGGTTCACCCTGGTAAAGATAGCTTGGTGCGAGCGGTGACGGTAAAGACAGCTTCAAATATAATGAAGAGACCTGTAAATAAGATATGTCCTTTGGAGAACGTGTCGTCTGTCCAGGACAATCGGGATGTGACTCATGTAAACTACACCAGAGTCGAGAAGAAGGTACGATGGAAAATGTCGCACATTTGGGCTCTACTTTTAATCTATATTGGCTGCATTAGATCGGATCCTATACAAATTGGAGCTTCGTTGAAAGAAATTAAAGAATCTGCCATAATTTACCTGGACCACGTCGGATCGGTGGATGTTGTCTCATCAAAATGGAATCTACTTGTTTATTATGACATGGAGCCATTTTTTGGGGTGATTGAGAAGGCAAATCCTTTGGTGAAAGATATGAGGATGACTTGTGGGAAGCTGCAAACATTCGAACCACAATGTAATTATATATTGAATACAATAGAACGCCAGCTACTGAACATGGAACAAACGAACAAGTATCTCTTTCCTCTAATAACCAAGAGGTCGAAACGCGCGACACTGGAGTTCATCGGATCTCTTCAACACATTCTTTTCGGGACTATGGATGCAGAGGATAGAAAGGCAATGGAGCTAAACATGAAAAATCTATTAGATAACCAGTATAACCTGAAGTTTCTGGTGAAGCAGCAAACATCAGTGGTGGAGTCAACAATTAACATTCTTCGCAGGACTACAGATGAAGTTAATCAGAACTTCAAAAGTATAGTAGACCGGGTAGACAATATCACGGAAACAGTGAAAGAAGAATACTTTGTATACCGTGAATCAACTAAGTTCTTTATGGTCGTTAAGGAACTTCAAATTATAGTAGAAGAGAACGAAAGGGTTCAACTGCAAATGCTGGCGTTGTTAATTGATATTAATCATGGGAAATTAAACCCGTCCTTGATTACGCCTATACAACTGTAAGAGGAGATAAATAATATTCGGGAATATATTCCAGACCACTTGAAGCTACCAGGAACAGCAGAGAATCAGCTACGCAGCATATATAAATTGCTAAAGGCTAAGGCATCGGTCATAGAGAATCGCTTAGTGGTGTCCGTCTGGATTCCTCTGTTTAGTGACCAGGTGTCTCAACTTCATGAGATGATTGGCGTGCCGTTTGAGAGACTAGGAAGAAGATTGATACCAGTCCTTCGGAGTGATTACATCATTTATAATTTTAAAATGGACGCTTATCACCTGTTCTCGGAGTCTGAATTAAACAATTGCCAAACCTTTGGCGATGAAGAGTACGTCTGCGATGGAGGGTGGCCCTGGATAGATGCTAACGATCAATCTTGTGAGACATCTCCTCTAAAACCTCGCATCAAACCAAGCTGCAAGTTTGATGACTTTGCTGCGGATTCATTTTGGAAGAAATTGGCGCTAGTAAACAGCTGGATGTTTAAAGTTTTCAACCAGACAACGGGACATATTCAATGCTCGAGCCGCTCACAACGAATAATAGAGTTACCCCTGCAAGGCGTCTTGGAAGTGGAACCTGGCTGCACCGTTAGAACCCTAGGAACAACAATCACTGCGCCGTTAAGCCTCCAGTCTAGTCGAGATGTAGAAGATAGAGTGAATTTCACAGCAGACTTAGCTCAGATTGAAGAATTTAACATGCTTCCTTTGGGACCAATGATTATCAATCACACCCGCCAAGTTGATGAAGTGATGACGAAGCTTAGAGATGTCCAGAAAACAAATGTCGATCTAAGGGGCTTGCAGTTTCATCATATGAGTGGTCATGCTGCTCTTATTTTAGTTATTCTCATAATAATAATATTAGCGATATGTTTTATTAAGAAGTTTATTCAAAGGCAAAATGTATCAGCTTTAAATTTTTAGATCTTTAGAACTTATGTAAAATAATATATCTAATATTACAGTCCACTATTACAAATTATCGAACGACAAATCAAAGATATAATTAGACAAAAATACAGTCAGTCCACTATGTAGACTTACGCGCCCGGCAGAATGTTCAAAATACATTTATTTTGAACATGAGAGATAACGCATTAGCATTTCATAGCCCACGCGTTGTTATCTTATAGAGTCTGTGTGCGGTTTAGGGTCTATTTGTACGATCGCCTATCTCATAAAACCAATACGCACAGCCGTATAAACCCTGCATGTGTACTTTTAAAAAGGGAATAGATAATGAGTCTAAGAAATGCATGTGTGTGTTTACTTAGGATCGTAAAATATCAGATAAGGAGAAACGGAGATATCACTGCGTTGGTATCTCGTTCTAGTTTAGTTTTAAGATTTTCATTTATTGTAGTGATAGGAAATTTGAAAATAAATGGTCAGTATAAATCTAGCATCAGAGAAGTGCGTTTTAGATTCAGCTCAACACTGCCATATAAACCGATCTAGGGTCTTGACTTTTTGAGTCTCTAGAGTGCGCAATTCTTATCCGATTGGGATGAAATTTAGCACGACGTGTTTCGATATTATATCCAACAACTGTGCCAAGTATGGTTCAAATCGGTTCATAACCTGATATAGCTGCCATATAAACCGATCTGGGGTCTTGACTTCTTGAGCCTCTAGAGTGCGCAATTCTTATCCGATTGGAATGAAATTTAGCACGACGTGTTTTGTTACGATATCCAACAACTGTGCCAAGTATGGTTCAAATCGGTCCATAACCTTATATAGCTGCCATATAAACCGATCTTGGGTCTAGACTTCTTGAGCCTCTAGAGTGCGCAATTCTTATCCGATTGGAATGAAATTTTGCACGACGTGTTTTGTTATGATATCCAACAACTGTGCCAAGTATGGTTCAAATCGGTTCATAACCTGAAATAGCTGCCATATAAACCGATCTTGGGTCTTGACTTCTTGAGCCTCTAGAAGGCGCAATTCTTATCCGATTTGAATGAAATTTTGCACGACGTGTTTTGTTATGATATCCAACAACTGTGCCAAGTATGGAAATTTTGAATGACGTGTTTTGTTACGATATCCAACAACTATGCCAAGTATGGTTCAAATCGGTGCATAACCTTATATAGCTGTCATATAAACCGATCTTGGGTCTTGATTTCTTGAGTCTCTAGAGCGCGCAATTCTTATCCGATTTGAATGAATTTTGACACGTAGTATTTTGTTATGATATCCAACAACTGTGCAAAGTATGGTTCAAAGCGGTTCATAACCTGATATAGCTGTCATATAAACAGATCTGGGGACTTGACTTCTTGAACTTCTAAAGGGCGCAATTCCTATCCGATTTGGCTGAAATTTCGCAAGACGTTTTTTATTGTTACTTTCAACCACTATGTCAAATAAAATACAAGTCGGTTCATAACCTGATATAGCTGCCATATGAACCGATCTGGGATCTTGACTTCTTGAGCTTCTAGAGGTCGCAATTATTATCCGATTTGCCTGAAATTTTGTACGACGGATTCTTTCATGACCATCAACATACGTGTTTATTATGGTCTGAATCGGTCCATAGCCCGATACAGCTCCCATATTAATCGATCTCTCTATTTTGCTTTTTGAGCTCACAAAGAGTGCAATTCTTATTCGAATTGGCTGACATTTTACACAGGTCTCCAACATATAATTTAATTGTGGTCCAAACCGGAGCAGATCTTGATATCGCTCTAATAGCAGAGCAAATCTTTTCTTATATCCTGTTTTGCCTAAGAAGAGATGCCGGGAAAAGAACTCGACAAATGCGATCCATGGTGGAGGGTATATAAGATTCGGCCCGGCCGAACTTAGCACGCTGTTACATGTTTTTCATAAGCAGGTTATATATATCTTGATATTGCCACCATATAGACCGATCGGCCGATTAAGGGTCTTAGGCCCATAAAAGCCACAGTGAGTTTTGTTAGGCCCTTCGACTCTTTCGCCAATTTAGCTTAAATCGGTCCAGATTTGGATATAGCTGCCATATATACCGATCCTCCGATTTAGAGTCTTGGGCCCATAAAAGCCACATTTATTATCCGATTTTGCTGAAATTTGGGACAGTGAGTTATGTTAGGTTTTCGACATTCTTCGTTAAGTTGGCCCAGATCGGTTCAGATTTTGATATAGCTGCCATATAGACCGATCCTCGGATTTAGAGTCTTAGGCCCATAAAAGCCACATTTTTTATCCGATTTTGATGAAATTTGGGACAGCGAGTTGTTTTAGGCCCTTCGACATATTTCTGTAATTTGGCCTAGATCGGTACAAATTTGGTTATAGCTGCCATATAGACCGATCGTCCAATTTAGGGTCTTAGGCCCATAAAACCAACATTTATTATCCGATTTTGATGAAATTTGGGACAGCGAGTTGTGTTAGGCCCTTCGACATATTTCTGCAATTTGGCCTAGATCAGTACCAATTTGGATATAGCTGCCATATAGACCGATCCTCCGATTTAGTCTTAGGTCCATAAAAGCCACATTTATTATCCGATTTTGCTGATATTTTGGGACAGTGAGTTGTCTTAGGCCCTTCGATATATTTCTTCAATTTTGTCCTGATCGGTTCAGATTTGGATGTAGCTACCATATAGACCGATTTCTCGATTTAAGGTTTTGGGCCCATAAAAGGCGCATTTATCGTCCGATGTCGCCGAAATTTGGAAAAGTGAGTTAAGTTAAGCCCCTTGATATACTTCTGCAATATGGCACAGATCGGTTCAGATTTGGATACAGCTGTCATATAGACCGATCTCTCGGTTTTAGGTTTTGGGGCCATAAAAAGCGCATTTATTGTCCGATGTCGCCGAAATTTGGGACAGTGAGTTGTGTTAGGCTCTTCGACGTCCTTCTTCAATTTGGCCCAAATCGTTCTAGATTTGGCTATAGCTGCCATGTAGAACGATATCTCGATTTAAAGTCTTAGCCCCATAAAAGGCGCATTTATAATCCGGTTTCACTGAAATTTGACACAGTGACTTATGTTAGGCTTTTCGATGGTTCAGATCGATTTATTTTAAGATGTAGCTACTGTACTTATTAATATTTGATCCAAATCGAAACATATTTCGATATAACTGCTATGGGACATAAGGTATGCAATTTCATCGGATTTTGATTAAAGGCGGTTTACATATATAACCGTGGTGGTGGGTACCCAAAGTTCGGCCCGGCTGAACTTAACGCCTTTTTACTTGTTTTTTACAACTTTCGACGTGGATTTACTCAACAACAGTGCATCGATGAACTAAATTCAATTCTTAGCAATGAAGCTCCATCAAGGGCCAGTGTTTATCGATGGTATGGTGAATTCAACCGAGTTCGTAGTTTAGTCCAAGACGAATTTCGTGAAGGTCGTCCAGAATCAGTTGTTGTTCCAAAAGCCATTGATGCTGTGCGCCAACTGATATTGCAAGATGGTCATGTGAACTATCGTGAGATTGAGACAACCTTAGACATTTGTGGGGCCAGCATACATTCAAATTGGCCCTGATCGGTTCTCCTGGTTTCTCGGTTTTAGGTTTTGGGGCCATAAAAGGCGCAATTATTGTCCGATACATATGTCAAAAAAAATTTGTTCGCGTTGGATTCCACACAATTTGTCAATCGTCGATTTGTTAAAAAAAAATGGCTCGTGTCGATTGGTCGAAAGAAATGCTCCAAAAATACGATAACGGTGCTTTGAAACACGCCTATGACATCGTGACAGGTCTATGACATCGTGGATTTATGCGTATGAGCCCAAAACTAAATAGCAGTCAACTGTATAGGTGTTTCAAGATGAGCCAACTCCGACAAAAGTTGCTCGCGCACAAAGCACTTCCAAGCAAATGCTCGCCTGTTTTTTGGAAAAACTGGACATGTCGCAATCGTACCACTGAAACAACGCAGAACAGTCTATTCTGAGTGGTACATAACCATATGTTTGCCAGTTGTCTTTCAAGAAAGCAGGAAAACCAATCGCCGAAGACGGATCACTCATCACCACGACAATGCGGGCTCTCAACTGCATTTTGAGCACTCAAAACATCGATTTGAGGAGTCATCTGCCGTATAGTACTGACTTGGCACCCAGTAATTTCTTTTTATTCCCATACGTAAAAATAAAATGTGGGGTTCAACGTTTTTCGACACCTAAAGAAGCGGTTGATGCGTTCCGAATGCATGTTTTGGAGATACCTCAATCAGAGTGGCAAAAGTGCTTCGACAATTGATTCAAACGCAGGCAAAAATGTATAGATCTTAATGGGGAATAATTTGAAAAACAATAAAGCGATTTTCGATGATACACATTTGTTTTTGTTCTCTAATTCTGAAATATTAAAGGCAACTCTCGTTTTATTTTACCCCTTTTATGTCCTATGGTGGTGGACATAAAAGCATATTTAGACTGTAAACCATTTTAAGTTTTTTTTTTTAATTTTTTTGGTGATAAACTCCAAATAAATTAAATTAATGAAACATAACCCAAAGAAACAAAGCGGGGACTAATGGAGGAATAAGAAGTATAAAAAACAACAGCATTAAGTTTTTATACATACACCAAATTCCAACACCTATACACGCTGTGATGCTCTTACCAGCAATAATGTCTTTAGAACAATATATAGACGAAAATTCTATAAAAATTATACACTCTGTTGCACATGCCACAATTCCCACAAAAATCACACTCATGAAGAAAATAAAAACGATGGAGAAAAAGCAAAAACTTTAGCTTTGTTCAAAAGAAAAAATAAGCACAACAAAAAAACCTACGATGAGTCTATGGCCAGGATATCACACAAACACTTCTTAAAAGGAAATGTGTGTATGTATGTATGTGTGCTGCCTAGATTTGTTGGTGTAAAAGTTTTTTGTTTTTCATATATAAAACAAACTAAACAATTCTATATATTACACTTAATTTACACATACAAAAGCATTTACAAAACTCGCAAACACTTTTGTTGTTACATAGCGGATGTTATAGTGTATGTGTATGTGTGCAAGATTGAGGGAAGGGAAATAGTAAAACTTTAATAAAAGTATGACATCATATTTATAGCAGCTGTGTTAATGGCCACCTTGCTGATGACCTACACAATGAAGAAAAGAGAAAAGCCAATTGAGGGTAAAAATGAGTGGCTTTTGGTCGGGGCTTTTGGTACGTAGTTAAAAATGGCAATATCTGAAATCTTCTTTTTTCGTTGAGGCAGAGTAATGTTTTCAAATTTTCAAAGAATAAAAAACTGAACCCTCCGGTGAAGTTAGAGTACTTATACTTCAAGGAGGTGGGAGGGCACCATAGCGCAGAGGTCAGCATGTCCGCCTGTGACGCTAAACTCCCGGATTCGAAATTTTTAGCGATGGTTAACCCCGCTTAATGCTGGCGACATTTGGGAGGTACTATGCCATGTTACAACTTCTCCTCAAACAGGTCTAGCACTGCGACATGCCGTTAGGACTCGGCTATAAAAAGGAGGTCCCTTATTATGGAGCTTAAATTTTTAATTGGACAGCACTCTGCAATTTGCGAGAAGTTTGGCCCCAGTTTGGAATGCTCATTGGCAAATTTGCATTTGCATACTTCAAAACGGCATCAGCTTCCCCCTTACAACAAACAAGTAATAGCGTGCTAAGTTCGGCCGGGCCGAATCGTGGGTACCCACCACCATGGTTGTTGAGAGTGATAATAGAACACTTTATGCAAAATTTCAGCCAAATTGGACAAAAATTGCAACTTCCAGAGACTCAAGAAGTCAAACCGGAAGACCGGTTTATATGGGAGCTATATCAGGGTCTTCACCGATTTAGACCATACTTGACACAGTTGTTGAAAATCATAACAGAACACCATGTACAAAATTTCAGATAAATCGGATGGGTTTATATGGCACAGTTATTGGAAGTCTTAACAGAATACTATGTGCAAAATTTGAGCCAAATCGGATGACAATTGAGGCTTCAAGGTGTTCAAGAAGTCAAATCGAGAGATCGGTTTATATGGGAGTTATATCAGGTTCTTAACCGATTTGGACTGTACTTGACACAATTGTTGGAAGTCATAACGGAACACTACATGCAAAACTTCAGCCAAATCGGATGAAAATTGCACCTTCCAGGGGCTCAAGAAGTTAAATCGGGAGATCGTTTTATATGGGAGCTATATCTAAATCTGAACCGATATGGCCCATTTCCAATCCTCAACAACCTACATCAATATTAAGTATCTGTGCAAAATTTTAAGTGGCTGGCTTTATGCCTTCGATCTCTATCGTGTTTTCGACAGACGTACGGACGGGCATGGCTAGATCGACTTAGAACGTCGAAGTCTTAGACTAGTATAGACTAGGTTACCCCCATCCTATGGTGGTGGGTATAAAAATGCTAGATATACTAGATGGGTTTACTGATATAAAAAATTTTTGTAAAGTCCAAAAATCGTCTAATATAGGAACCATATCAAGTTGTTTACTGATTCAAACTATAATTGATGTAGATATTGAAGTCATACCGGAACTCAACACGCCAAACTATACTTCTCAAGGGTATTGAAAATATTTACGGAAGTCATCGTGCGAATTTTAGCCATATGGAATAAGAATTGCGCTCACCAAGCGTTCAAGAAGACAAATCGAGAGATCATATTATATGGAAGCTATTTCTAAATATGCACCGATTTCGACAGACAAGCGCAAAAGGCTTAATCAACTATAAATGCCATGCCGATCATGAATGTATGTACTTCATAAGACCTTAAACCAAAATTACGAGGTGCTGCAAAAGAAATTGAAAAATAAGTATAACCCGATCCTGGAAAAAAACTGAATAAGTTTCTGGCCTAGACAACACCAAGTGTTGTCAGGTGCAATCTCACATTTCCATTGGAAAGTTTGATATTTTCTAGCATAACCATACTCACAACACACAGTGAAAAAAATCGAAAACAAAACAGGTCAAAAAGCGCTAAGTTCGGCCATGCCGAACTTTGGATACCCACCACCTCGGGTATACGTGTAAACCTCCTTTCGTCATGATCCGTTGAAAATGCATAATTTATGCAATCAAAATATGGTCCGATTTGGACTAAATTCGGCACGGACATTGGTTGATCTAATAAATACATGTCATTGTTAAATTTTGTAGAACAAAATATTGGTCTTTTTGGCAGCTATATAGAAATACAGACCGAGCTGAACTATATAGGGCAACGATGTCGAAAAGCCAAACAAAAGTCACTGTGCCAAATTTCAGCCAAATCGGATAATTAATACGTATTTTATGGGCAAGACTTTAAATCGAGAGATCGGTCTAAATGGCAGCTATATTTAAACTGAACCGATCTGGGCGAAATTAAACAAGGATCGAGGGGCCCTAAATAACTTACTGTCCCAAATTTTAGCGAAATCGGAAAAAAATTGACATTTTAAGGACCTAAGACCTTAAATCTAGAGATCGGTCTATTTGGCAGCTATATCCAAATCTGAACCAAACTGGGCCAAATAGCAGAAATATGTCAAAAGGCCTTACACAACTCACTGTCTAAAATTTCCGCGAAATCGGACAATAAATGCGTTTTATGGGCCCAAGACCTTAACTCGAGAGATTGGTCTATATGGCAGTTATATCCAAATCTGGACCGATCTAGGCCAAGTTGCAGATAGATTTCAAGAGGAAAAAAGGAGTCCCCTTATCATTGAGCTTAAACTTGAATCGGACTGCATTTATTGATTTGTGAGAAGTTTGCCCCTGTTCCTTAATGGAATGTTCATGGGCAAAATTTGCAATTTTTTAACACAACTCACTGTCCCAAATTTCGGCGCTATTGGATTATAGACGCGCCTTTTATGAGCCCAAAAACTTAAATCGTAAAGTCGGTCTATATGGCAGCTATATCCAAATCTGGACCGATCTGGGCCAAATTAAAGAAGGATGTTGGTTGGCCTACCACAACTCACTGTCCCCAATTTCAGCAAAATCGGATAATAAATGAGTCTTTTATGGGCATAAGACCTTAAATCGGCGGAGCGGCCTATATTGGGGCTATGTCAAGATTTAGTCCGATATAGCCCATCTTCGAACTTAACCTGCTTGTGGACAAATAAAGGAATCTGTGCAAAGTTTTAGCTCAATATCTCTATTTTTGAAGACTGTAGCGTGATTTCAACAAACAGACGGACGGACATGGCTAGATCGTCTTAGATTTTTACGACGATCAAGAATATATATCCTTTATAGGGTCGGAAATGGATATTTAGATGAGTTGCAAACGGAATGACAAAATGAATATACCCCCATCCTTCGGTGATGGGTATAAAAAAAAATTTTAAAAAACATGCCATATGAGAACGGATAGCGATAACTGTTTGAAATTTGAAATGGTAAGAGCTGATGCTGTTCAAACTTCACTTAAAATGCATCTTAAAAATGTCTTCTTTACAAAAAAGGAAGAACAAGTAAAAGCGAGTCTTAGTTCAGCCGGGCCTAATCTTATATACCCTTCACCATGGATCGCAGTTGTCAAGTTCTTTCCCCCGCATCAGAGGATAATGATAAGAAATGCGTCCTATACGGGCTCAAGAAGTAAAGTCAGGAGATGGTTTTATATGGGATCTATATCAGGTAATGGACCGATTCGATCAAATTTTGCACACATGTTGAAGGTCTTGGAGATGACGTGGTACGTTTAATAACGATGTTTTGGAAGTGTCTCAATCGGAGTGGAAAAGGGCTTCGACAATTGGGTTGAGCGCATGCAAAAGTGTACAAATCATGCTCGAGTATACTTTGAGAAACAATAAAACCACTTTTGATGATAAAAATTTGCATTTTCATTATTTATATTGCAGCCCTCGTATGGTCCAATGCAAAAAACCAAACACAAAATAAATTCATATCTAAATGTAATATGAAAATTCAAAATAAAATTTTATTCGGTTCTTTCCATCAAACAAGGACACGGAAACTATACACCAATGCATTAAAACTGTGCACGAAATACAGCTAAACGACTAGAAAGTGCTCAATATTTCTTTCAAACCTTTACATTTCCGCACAATAATTCAAGGGTTCTATGTACAGCATAGCTTAATGGAACCACATCGAAATGGAAAATGATATCAAAGTGGAGGCAAAAGATAGAAAAACTATAGAGAAAAGTAAGAAATGAAAAACGGTGGTCAATGGTTGCCACAACAGAACATTTCCGAGAACTGACCAGGTTATTTTTTAAGTAGCTTCCTCTGCTTCTCGAACTGTAAGCGGTAGATTAAAACTGAAAACTAAAAAAAAAAAAACACTCAGTCTCATACAAAATGGGTGATGCAATGGGTTGTTATAAAAATATGCTTTCCCATACATATGATTCGTAAGAACTTTCTATGTATGTGCTTATATATGCCCGCGTATATATGTATATGGAAAATGTTATAACTGGACAGCAAAACTTTTTTCCAGATATGAAGTATTCCATGTAGAAATTACTTTTAATTTAATTGGGTTTGAGCGAAAATTTCTCCTATTTGACGAACTAAGAACATTTTTACAAGCTCCTCGATCTTCTTCGCTCATTCTGCAATCTCTGACACCAAGATTCGAGATGTCTATCACCACATGATTTACTTCATACGAGTTCTTCGCTGGAGATTCTTCATTCATTCTAAAAACATGACTTAGCTACCACTACCGTTGTATTTTAGTACGTTTAACTAACGCTGCACAGTGGGCGAAAATCAAACTAGTAAAAAATAAGCCGTGTGAGAACAGCTTGAGATATCCCTTTGAAATTTGAAATGGTTAGAACTGACATGCTAACGATGTTGTGCGCAAAATTTCAATTCCCTATGTTTTCCGGGCGCGTTTTGGTAGGGCCCTTAATTTGGTCACCTCGGTATTTGGAAAAAATGTTTGGGCTGCCAAATCTAGATTTGAGGTTCGATTTTCAAAGTTCTATAATAGTTCTATATCCACTAGTTTCGGAAATACACGAATTAAAATTTTTGTTTGTTGGAATTTGCCCGAGATTGCAATTTGCGAAGGCATTTTTGGTTCGATTTGCATTTTTTTATACCCTCCACCATAGGATGGGGGTATACTAATTTCGTCATTCTGTTTGTAACTCCCCGAAATACTCCTCTCAGACCCAATAAAGTATATATTCTTGATCGTCATGACATTTTATGTCGGTCTAGCCATGTCCGTCCATCTGTCCGTCCTTCTGTCTGTCCGTCCGTCTGTTCGTCCGTCTGTCCGTCCGTCTCTCCGTCCGTCCGTCTGTCGAAAGCATGCTAACTTTCAAAGGAATGAAGCTAGCCGCCTGAAATTTTTCACAAATACTTCTTAGTAGTGTAGGTCGGTTGGGATTGTAAATAGGCCATATCGGTCCATGTTTTGATACAGCTGCCATATAAACCGATCTTGGGTCTTGACTTCTTGAGCCTCTAGAGGGCGCAATTCTTATCCGATTGGAATGAAATTTTGCACGTATTTTGTGTTTTGGTATCACTTTCAACAACTATCCTAAGTATGGTTCAAATCGGTCCATAACTCGATATAGCTGTCATATAATCCGATCTGGGGTCTTGACTTCTTAAGCCGTTAGAGGGCGCAAATGCTATCCGATTTCGCAGAAATTTTGCATGACGTATTTCGTTATGACTTTCAACAACTGTGCCAAGTATGGTTTAAATCGGTCCATAACCTGATATAGCTCCCATGTAAATCAGTCTCTCGATCATCCTTGTTCGCTTCCTAGAAGCTTTAATTTTTGCTGGTTTGGCAGAAGTTTGGTTTGTAGGATAAGATTATGTGCTTCAACTAAATTTAGTTTGTATAAATTTTGAGCAGAATCCATGGTGGTGGATTCCCAAGATTCAGCCCAGCCGAACTTAGCACACTATTACTTGTTTTATTTTGTTTTTTCTTTAAAACTTTCCTTTTCAAATAAACCTCTAGCATGGAATAGCTCATGCATGTATATAAGACCATTTCAGTGCACATGGCTTATGTGGCGTCCAAGATAAGGTAAAACTGAAATTATGAAGCTCCTCCATGATGACCAACAAGCAGGTCAATACTTTTGACCAGAGCTGAAAAAGGTCCTTGGTTGGACAAAAAAAAAACAACCTCAATAAAAATGTAGCTAAAAGAAAACTGAAAATCACCATGTTACAACAACAACAACAAAGATAGAACACATCGCAATTTGAGGTTGTCGAATGGACCACACAAAAAAGGACGAAGTAGCAGGAGGAGAAAAAATCAAAATGAAAGCACAATAAAAATAAGAGGAAAATAAAAACTCATACTCATGCAGATACCAACGCTACCACATGGCATATATAAATTTATTGTTTGTTATAAAAATAAGGTAGACCGGCGATAGTTACAGAAACTGTAGAAGATAAAACGTACAAAGCAACAAAATATCTAGAGATTTATATAAGGAAGCAAAGGGAACAGATAAAGCAAAAAAAAAGGTTTTACATACACACACACACTACTTACATCTCAATTGGTAGTGCAAAAAATCAACAACAACAAATGCTCAAAGTGCTTACGAGGAAACAAGGAAAATGAAATTAAATCAAATATTTTTATAACCAATAATGCATAGTGGTTTTTAGAAAATATTCGAAAGTAAAAAAAAGTTGAGTTGTAGATCCAAAAAAGAAAAAACCAGTGAAGGCGTGCTAATTTCGCCCGGGCCGAATCTTATATACCCTCCACCATGGATCGCATCTGTCGAGTTCTTTGCGCAGTATCTCTTTTTATGCAAACAAAGAATAATGAATATGGACGGAGGAGGACCTATATCAAGTTATAGTCCGATTCGGGGCTCAAGAAGCAAAATCGGGAGATTGGTTTATATCGGAACTGTGTCAAGCTATAGATCCATTCAGACCATATTGCACACGTATGTTGAAGGCCGTGGGAGAATCCTTTGTACAAAATTTGGCGCATACTTCGCAAAGTTATTGGAAGAAATATTAAAAAGACTATGTGCAAAGTTTCAGTCAAATTGGATGAGAATTGCGCCCTCTAGAGGCTCAAGAAGTCAAGAGCCAAGATCGGTTTCTATGGCAGCTATATCAGGTTATGGACCATACAATTTGGACCATACTTCGCACAATTGTTGGAATGATATCAAAACACTATGTGCAAAATTTCAATTAAATCGAATAAAAATTGCGCCTTCTAAAAGCTCAAGAAGTCAAGACCAAAGGTCGGTTTATATGGCAGCTATATCAGGTTATGGACCGACTTGGACCATACTTCGCACAGTTGTTGGAAGTGATATCAGAATACTATGTGCAAAATTTCAAATTTTCGATAAACAAATTATTTTGTGATATTTAGTCTGCCTTTTTCATTGAAAGTCACAACTTGCCCATTGTATGTAAAATTGGAAAGAAATTGTGCTCATTAAGATATTCAATCCGATATATTTCATTTTTTACAATTCTAATCATTGAGGTCTTGTGAACAAAAAACCTTTTCTTAGGCGTCTTTTCGAAGTCTGTACCATCGTCAATGTAAAACAATGTTACTTTGTCATTATTCACATAGCACCAGTCGAACACAATTGGATCTAGGGTGCGTATGAATAACGTCGTTGAGGCAAGAGAGTAACCATACGCACCACTGTACAGAATTTGTTGTAGCTGCCACGGCTGGTCGTATGTTCGATTTTCGCCGTTGAAAATGCACGTTTTTCGCGATTACTTTGTGAAACACTACACAAATAACAATGATGAAATAACAATTTTATTAAAATTTTAACATAAGTAATGAGGGAATCTCCTACTGAATGAAATTAGAAAGTTTATTTCCTTTAAAATATTTTGTCTAAAAATAGTAATCGGCGAAAAATATAGAGAAAAGCGAATATTAAATTGGAATCATAATTCCTTTTCGGATAATGATTACTTCTACGGGACAACGGCGGTTCATATGGTTGAGAACATCCTTATGAGAACATCGACAATAATTTTAGTAGAACATTGTTCTTCCATTATCAATGGCTATTAGCGTAAGAACGATTCAATAGAATTCCCTTTAAGTTTTGTTCTCATTCTGGAAAAGTTAAGTGTCTGATTAATGTAATGATACCGAAAGGAATTTAGCTGCAAAGCCCATGACTCTATACCACATGACCCCATGAAAGGTTAACTGAATGGTTATGGTGATAGTGGCAGATGGTGATTATGACTGAATCAGACTCACTTAGCCATTTTAGCCCGATGTGATACAACAGGCACAGAAGAAGGAAAATGCCTTCTATTCCCATCGTTGAAATAGCCTGATCGCTTTAAAAACCTTGCGAATTGCGAAAACTTGCGAATGTCCATATCTGCTAATTATGGCAAATCCTCAACGAAATAAGAACCTCAAGTGGGACTTCATCTTTTTCGAAGTGTAGTACAAGCGCACAACAAATGTCTTCTTGTTTCCTCTTGCTCGTCGTCCATGTAGTTCTGAAGAAACCGCTCGCCATGCACCCTTTAGTTTATCTGCATGTTTTCAAATCAGATAATGAGTTGTTAAGACGCGGTGAGTAGCACTTCTGTTCTAGTCAACGACAGCAATTGATTGGTTTACATAATCGTGGAGCGTTCAAATGCAAATTTTGCGCATGAACATTCCACCAATGAACATGGGCAAACTTCTCACGTATCAATGAGAGCAGTCCGATTCAAATTTAAGCTCAATGATAAGGGGCCTCCTTTTTATAGCCGAGTCCGAACGGCATGCTGCAGTGCGACACCTCTTTGGAGAAGAGTTTTACATGGCTTAGTACCTCACAAATGTTGCCAGCATTGGGAGGGGAAAACCACCGCTGAAAAATTTACTGATGGTCTCGCCAGGATTCGAACCCAGGCGTTCAGCTTCATAGGCGGACATGCTAACCTCTGCGTTAGGGTGGCCTCGTGGAGCGTCCACAACTTCCAATTCGTAGGCAACTGGGCCCTACCTCGATGAATTCGTCTTGGACATAGAAAGAGCTTTTAAAGTGAAAGTGAACATGGAGTCTATAGATAGTCATATCTGGTTAATATGTAGATCCCGCTCTCCCACGATGTTCTCGCAGAGAGATTAGGAAGATTGAAATTATCGAAACTATGCAATGAGGAGTTCTATGTTCTCATTTGTGGCTTTGGGTTACCAGTAGGACTCTCAAATTCTTCGAGGAAGAGGTGTTGAAAGTCGCTACATAAGCGGACAATGCTGCAGCATATGCATCTAGCATATACTCCGAAAGCATGGTTGGAAGTCAGGCTAGTATTTTTACATAAGCGGATCGTGCCGTCATCTAGCATATACTCCGAAAGCATGGTAGGAAGTCAGGCTAGTATTTTTACCCAAGCCCGACAAGACAAGTAATGCGACACCAAAGGCCTACATACCTATAAGCCTTACGTGCTTTCTACTCAAAACCATGGAACGTATTGTGGATACCATGAAAAGAGTAGGACATCCAACGAACTGCTCAAATGCAAATAGCATGTATATGTCAAGAGAAGATCGGTGGAGACTGCCCTGCACGAGGTCGTACAAAAAATAAAAGAGTCCTTCTATGCCAGGACGTACATATTGGCAGTATGCATTGACATCGAGGAGGCTTTTAAAAAGTGCGGACCTACACTGATTCAATCCTTAGACCAGTACCGGGTGGACCGAAACAATTTGCTAAGGTGGTGGATATATTGTGGATCCCGTGACATAAATATTAGGGAGAATGTGACACAGGGTACATCACAGGGGGCATTTTATTCTATTACAAATGCTGACTGAGGAGGGATTTGAACCCGTCAGCTACGCAAACGATGTTTTAATACTTCTAAGGGGTTAGGATACAAATCAGCCAAGTAGAAGTGCGCGAAAGGGTCTTGAATATGGTATACGACAGGCCTAGACCTAGGGGTCTCAATATTATCTCAGAGAACACTGAAATCTGCCTGAAAGACGAATGTGGGCCAATTCGAAGCAACAGGTTTCTTTAATAGAACGATTTCTATATCTGACAAGATCAAATACCTAGGAGTGATCCTGGACAGGAAACTGAATTGGAAGTGTCACATTGAGGAGCGTGCTGATAGGGCTCACAGATGTTGGGCACTGTGTAGATGGGTCGTAAGCTCGAAATGGGGCTTGCATCCGAGGATAGTCCACAGACCGATACTTTCTTACGCCTCAGTTGTTTGGTGGACTGCTATGGAGAAAAATGGCAACGTAAGTATAATATAATCGATTCAGAGAACATATGGTCTAGGCCTAGGCGGGGCGATTAAGACCACGCGCACGAGGGCAATGAAGAATATTCTAGATATCCGAACTGTAGACATACAGATTTAGTATGAGGCAGCCACTGCGGCTATGGTTAGAGCATAGGAGCAGGTCATACCATTGCGGTATAATCGAGGCAACGATAGGAAACCTGGAAGGAATGAAAGAGGTTTCCGATCGGATACCTGAGACGACACTTGATTAACGGAACCCTAGTATTACCATCTGAAATATCATGTTACACGGATGGATCAAAGCTGGAGGACAGAGTGGACCTGGAGGTCTACATTGAGAATCCAGGGATCTCAGTCTGCCTGTCCATAATACGGTCCTGCTGGCGGAGATCCGGGTTATCACGGAATTCGTGATGTCTTGTGGTAATAACGCGAGGACGTCGATTGTGAAGAACTTTACGGACGGTAAACTGGCCACAGAGCAATAACAACCAGTATAGGAAGGTCACGAACAGTTTTAGAGTGTAAAAAAGAGTTTAACACCTTCTCTGAGGATGACACAGAGAGTCTTAAGGTCTTGATATGGAAAACAACTATGGATTTTGTAAGTACCAAGGAATATCTGACTTAGATTTTCTTTTTAGATTTTACTTTATAGTACCTAGAGCGCACAACAAGCCGATTACTGGATACCCTCTTTTTAACACAAATTAACCTAACCTATCCCGATAGGTTCATAAATAGAAATAGGCCCCTTTAAACCAATACCCCGATATGACTACTTGAGACTATAGAAGCCTCAGTCAATACCCAAATTTGCCCATGAACATTCCATTAAGGAACAGGAGCAAACTTCTCACATATCAATGACTGCTGTCCGATTCATGTTTTAAGCTCACTGATAAGGGGCCTCATGCCGCTGAACGCCTGGTTTCGAATCCAGGCGAGACCATCACAACGAAATTTTCAGCGGACTCGGCTATAAATAGGAGGCCCCTTATCATTGAGCTTAAACCTGAATCGGACTGCACTCATTGATATGTGAGAAGTTTGCCCCTGTTCCTTAGTGGAATGTTCATGGGCAAAAAATTTGCATTTTGCATAAATGCATTAATATTTCATTAAGGAACAGGGGTACTTCTCTCATATCAATGAGTGCAGTACGATTAAATTTTTAGCTCAATAATAATGTTCCCCTATTTTATGCCGAGTGCGAACGGCGTGCCACATCAGCGACATCACTTGTTAGAGCAATTTTAACATGACAAGACATATCTCAAATGTAGCCATCGTAAGTAAGGGCATAACCACCACTGAAAAAATTCAGATGTTCTCGCTGTGATTTTAACACACCCGTTCGACGAACATGTCGATGGCCTCCCTAAGTTATAAAGTCTATATAAAATTCCACTCAATTCGAAGTTAGGATTATCATTCACTAAACACCACTGTTTGGGGTGGAACATATTTTTCCCTCCATATTTTTCTCAGACAAAACAGACAGACGGTAAGAAAACAAAATGGCTTTTCACCCATTGATAAAGAATACCTGTGGCTGAAGTCAAAGCAATGAAGATAAATGACAGGTAAAAACGTATTGTGGAGGGATATGTATATTTTATATAACTACAAAAAATAACTCTTATATATACCTTTTACATATATACAGCTACATAAATCCTCAGGAGAGAGAGAGCAGATAATCAAAATGAAAAAGGCAGAACAAAAATAAAATATAAAAAAAAAACGAAAATCGTCATGAGCAAATATGAAACGTATGGAGGATGGCAAAGGACAAATTACATTTGTGCATGTTTTTGTGCCAGCTTAAGTATATGTGTGTACGTGTGATTTTTATATGTATATAAAAATGAAAGAATATCATAAAATGAAGGAGGAAAAAAATCCCTAAATATATATGAACACACGTATGTATCCACAATATATACAAAACAAAGTTTGTTTTTATGAAATAAATCATGATAAATGGCCAAACACCCCAAGAGGTGGCGTAGCAAAAGGATAAGGTGTATATGCTGCAACTACTATAACATCCAACTCTAGAGGTATTACATATCATATCCTCCATACATAGCACATCTATAAAATGTCCGTATGTGTGTATGTTGCAAGGCAGTCGAATACGTTGAATATACGGTTATAAAAATGGTTATAAAAAATACAATGTGTTCTCGTCCTTTTCAAAAGGAATTTTATAGATTGTATAGCCCCCACCCCCCCCCCCCCCCCCCCCCCCCCACCTCTCCGGAGGGCAAATGGGACACACGTGCGTAACAATAATATCTTAAGTCGAAAAAAAAATATTCCTCGTAAACACTAAGGGAGAACCAATAAGAAATGTTTATGAACAACAAATGAAACAAAAAAAATCAAAATATTTTTATAACGAAACTCAAAAACAAGAGCTAAATGTTGCCTTTTCTTTCTAAGCATGTTAACCAAGTTATTTGGTTAGGTTTTCTTCTTACAACCTTTATCTCTATCACCTTCTCCCTCATGTTGTGTAAATTTCCTACTTGTCATCTTTTAACAATGAAATCATCTAGATTTTATGCATTTATATCATACCTTATTTTGTTCTCTTCCTTATATGCTTCCATTCGTTGATTGCTCTGTATGGGTGATGTGACCATTTGAGGTCACCTCATATCTACACTCCTACCACAAAAGTTAGACAACGGTCATAGTTGCCGCTGACCGCAATGCAATCTCGCCGAATCAATTCTTTTCAAGATTTCCTTTTTTTTTGTCTCTCCACCATTAATGCTCTGAACCAATAGCAGTTTACCTTGGCCGTTGCCACCTGGTGTGGCCTTTGGTTATTGGTTCACGTCGATATCATCTTATGAAAATTGCAGCGACAGCCCCAGCAGTTGCTGCAAAAACAAAAAAACATACTTTTGCTGTTCAGAAAAAAAAAGGTGAAAACCAAATTATATGATATTTCACTCAGCATTTTGTGGCATACACACGTTTGTGGCAGAGGTGCCATTTTAAAACAATCTTGTTACTGGAATGACATGTAGAATTAAAATATAAAAACGATGACAGTCATTCTCAGCTTAAAAGCAAAAACAAAAGTAGCTAAAATTTTATAATTTTTTCAACTTATTAAAAATTCAAATTTCATTTTTTTTTTTTTTTTTTTTTTTTTTGATTCGATGTGCAATACGATGAACAACGATAGCACAATGAGAATAATATAATTCTTATAGTTTAGCCCTAGTGGATTATGGAATGTAATTCAAAGTATTGGGTTGCCCAAAAAGTAATTGCGGATTTTTCATATAGTCGGCGTTGACAAAATTTTCCACAGCTTGTGACTCTGTAATTGCATTCTTTCTTCTGTCAGTTATCAGCTGTTACTTTTAGCTTGCTTTAGAAAAAAAGTGTAAAAAAGTATATTTGATTAAAGTTCATTCTAAGTATTATTAAAAATGCATTTACTTTCTTTTAAAAAATCCGCAATTACTTTTTGGGCAACCCAATACATATAAAGAATTAAACAACATGTAAAAGCGTGCTAAGTTCGGCCGGGACGAATCTTGGGAACCCACCCAAATAAATAAATTTAGTTGAAGGCATGTTTATTTTCTACATACCTTACTTCTGTTAAACCTACAAAAATTAAAGTTTCTACGAACCGAACAACGATTATCGAGAGACAAGTTTACATGGGAGCTATATCGGGTTATAGACTGATTTGGACTGTACTTAACACAGTTGTTGAAAGTCAAACAAAACACCGCAAGCAAAATTTCAGCCAAATCGGACAAAAATTGCGGCTTCCAGGGGCTCAAGAAGTCAAATCGGGAGATCAGTTTGTATGGAAGCTATATCAGGTTATAGACCGATTTCGATCGTACTTGGCACAGTCATTTGAAGTCAAAACGGAATATTTTCTGCAAATTTTTAGCTAAATCAGGCAAATATTGGGACTTGTAAAGGCTCAAGAAATTAAATTGGGAGATCGGTCTATATGGGAGATATATCTAAATCTGAACCGATTTGGGCTATTTGCAATCCCCAACGACCTTCATGGATACTTATCTTAGTATTTGTGCAAAATTTCAAGTGGCAAGCTTTACGCGCCCGACCCCTATAGTGATTTCGGCAGACGGACTGACAGAATATATATATATATATATATATATACATATATATATATATATATATATATATATATATATATATATATATATATATATATATATATATATATATATATATATATATATATACATATATATATATATATATATATACATATATATATATATATATATATACATATATATATATATATATATATATATATATATATATATATATATATATATATATATATATATATATATATATATATATATATATATATACTTTATGGGGTCTTAGACAAATATTTCAATGTGTTACAAACAGAATAACTAGATTAGTACACCCCCATCCTATGGTGGGAGATTAAACAGGTTTTAGACCTATCGCCTCAAAATGGATCTTAATTAAAAGGTAAAGGGTGATTTTTTAGCTTTTATCTTTTTGGCAACACTGGTTTAAACAGCTCACTCACTGTCAAACATATACATTTAATCTATAATTTAACCATGTATCCTCTTACAAACGAACAACGCTTGCAAATTAATGAATTTTATTATCAAAATACGTACTCTGTTAAGGTTAATCATGCGTTTCTTTCATGAGCGACGAAGCTCATTTTTGGCTCCGTGGGTACGTAAATAAGCAGAAATGCGATTTTGGAGTGAAGATCAGCCAGAAACATTGCAAGAGCTTCAAATGCATCCAGAAACAAGTAAAAAGGTGTTAAGTTCGGCCGGGCCGAACTTTGGATACCCATCAACTCGCATACAAAAATAAACCACCTTTCTTCAGAATCCGGTGAAAATTGCAAAATGTATGCCCCCATAGCAGCTTTTTCGAAATATCGTCCGATTTGGACCAAATTCGACATGGATATTGAGTGGTCTAATAAGTACAAGTCATTGTTCAATTTTGCAGAACGAAATATGGTCTTTTTGGTAACCATATCCAAATATAGACCGATTTGAACCATATACGACAGGGATGTCGAAAAGCCTAATATAAGTCACTGTGTAAAATTTGAGCGAAATCGGATTATAAATGTGCCTTTTATGGGGCCAAGACCTTAAATAGAGAGATCGGTCTTGGGCCGATCTGAGCCAAATTGAAGAAAGATGTCGAAGGTCCTAACACAACTCTCTGTCCCAAATTTCAGCAAAATCCGATAATAAATGTGGCTTTTATGGGCCTAAGATCCTAAATCGGCGAATCGGCCTATATGGGGCTATATCAAGATATAGTCTGTTAAAGCCCATATGTGAACTTAACCTGCTTAAGGACAAAAAAGGAATCTGTGCAAAGTTTTAGATCCTAAATCGGCGAATCGGTCTATATGGGGGCTATATCAAGATATAGTCCGATAAAGCCCATATGCGAACTTAACCTGCTTATGGACAAAAAAGGAATCTGTGCAAAGTTTTAACTCAATATCTCTATTTTTAAAGACTGTAGCGTGATTTCAACAGACAGGCGAACAAACATGGCTAGATGGTCTTAGATTTGCATGCTGATCAAGAATATATATACTTTATAGGGTCGGAAATGGATATTTCAATGTGTTGCAAACGGAATGACAAAAGAAATATACCCCCATCCTACGGTGGTGTGTATAAAAATCATAGTTTGGTGCGGTTTATGGGTTGGGGGCATCATTAGACCGTACTTCTTCAAAGATGATGCAATTCGTAACGGAGCTGTGAATGGTGAGTGCTATCGTGAGATAATATCCAATTTTTTTTCCAAAACGAAAGAGCTTGACTTGCATGACATGTGGTTTCAACAAGAAGGTGCCACACAGCACGCTAAAAATTTACTTATTGAGAGGCGGGTTTGGTGAACATTTTATTTCACATTCGGAACCGGTCAATTGCCCGCCTATATCGTGCGATTTAACGCACCTTTAGACTATTTTTTGGGGGCCTATGTTAAAGCTCACATCTATGCATTAAGGCGCAGCCACGGTCAACATTTGCATGAAATAGTGTTGAAACAAAAAATTATAAAAAAAAAAATTCGGAATTTTATTTCTTTTTTTAAATTTCCTATAGCTCTTAAAAAATCAACCTTTATATAACAATAGAGCACGCATCTGCTAACTAATTTAGTTGAATCTAATTAGGTACCCCAAAAATCCTAACTGAAAGATATACGGAAATATAGTATGAAAAAACTTGTGAAGCCAATAGGAACAATTAGGTTAGGTTGCGGCTAATTAGGTTAGGTTACGGCTAATAATCCATCCCATGCCACTATGGTCATATGCCTAGACCAGTCAATCCCATAGCAGTCGGTTATACGCACCGGATTGATCCGATGGAATCCTTCATAGGCAAAGGCTGCCGCCTCAGTGTACGTGTTCGTCCTTTTTTCGTCGTGGGAGAGGCACATCCCGGAGTCCCATCTCCCCGGGGTTTAAAAAGAATCCCGGATCCTGGTTCTGTTCGGTTTGCCAGAACCGTCTTCATCTTCGGTGGGAGTTGATGAGGTGTAATCGGTGCATGGACCATAACCGATCTTGCTCTGGCCCTACGTCACTACGGGAGTATAGTCGTATATAGACAGCAATGGGTTACAAGCGTCGCCGTCGTCGAATTTTGGGTCCTCGTCGTCAGACGATGTGGTCTAATGTTAAGTCACTCTCGAACCCCGGTAGACGGGCGACAGGATCTCAGTCTCTTTTGGAGACGTAACTATTCAATCGTCAATTTATTGTTCATCCCGAGAGTTACAAGGCTAAGAGAAGAGCCATTCGTAGTATCCGTGGTCTCGAAGTGGTCAAGTTATCCAAAGCGCTGGGTCCAATCGGAATCTCTACACTGATGTATAAGAATCTGAAGCTACCTTATGTCAAGTGCCTTACAACTGTCCTCAACCTGTCATTGAACATTCTTAAAGTACCCGATGTCTGGAAGATGGGCAGAGTTATTCTGCAACTGAAGCCTAGAAAGGACCCGAGTAAGGCCATGTGATAGGACGGTCCTAGTGGCACTGAACCTATCGAAGGCATTTGACATGGTCAGCCGTTCCTCCAGCCCAGCCTGAAACGCTGGGTCGCGAATTATCTGTGTGGTCGCCAGTCATTTGTGGAATTTAGGGATAAGAAATCGAAACACAGTAGAGTGAAACAGGGAGTTCCCCAAAGCGGGATGATATCACCGACACTGTTTTACCTTTACCAATCCTCCATTCCACCTAGACGGCATCGAGATCGTATTATATGCGAACGATTATACAATCATGGCATCAGGCCTCCCACCCATTGATAGCATCTGCAATAGGTTGAACGTCTACCTCAACGAACTTGCCTAATATTTCGCTGCAAGAAATCTGAAGATGAACGGCATCGAGATCGTATCATATGCGGACGATTGTACAATCATTGATGACATCTGCGACAGGTTGAACGTCTACCTCAACGAACTTGCCTCATTTTTCGCTGCAAGAAATCTGAAGACATCTGCCACCAAATTTTCAGAGGCGCTAACAAAGCAACTGTCCGGTAAGTTTTATGATTAAGTGGGAAGTTATGCAGCGCCAGGGTGGTCTCGCCAGCTCTGTGACACGCAGTGGCCGCTCTTACAGCTGCGCCGGGCTTTCTCCTCAGCTTTCATGTAGACCACCTCCATCAGGAAACAAAGAACCTACCCGTGCGATGACATAATTACAGGCTGTCCAAGCAGTACCTTATGGGCTGTTATCG